>NC_045547.1:76325227-76368018 GCF_009769535.1 Thamnophis elegans
GGTGGGTTCCAGATCCCATCGTAACCGGTATGGCTTTAGGCAGTGGAAATAAAAGAGGTGTCATCTAGCCATACTTCTGGAGGAGAGGAGTTGGGAAGGTAGATGGCTGGGTAGATTCCAACAGTTTTCCTTGTGTTTATCTAAGCATGCTGTGGCCTAGAGGTGGAGCTCTTGCCTCACAATCAGAAGGCTGTGAGTTCAATCCTAGGTAGAGGCAGATATTTCTCTCTCTGAGCTTGAGCTGGATATAACTCTGCATTGGTGACAGGCAGGGCATCTGGCCATTAAAACACTCTGCCATCTCCATTCAGTTGCTCAGACTCCACCCTGCAAGGAATTATGGGATCATTAAAAGAAGATGATGATCTAGCCACACTAAGAGCCAAGGTGGCGCAGTGGTTAAATGCAGCACTGCAGGCTACTGCTAGATCAGCAGTTCAGCGGTTCAAATCTCACCGGCTCAGGGTTGACTCAGCCTTCCATCCTTCCGAGGTGGGTAAAATGAGGACCCAGATTGTTGGGGGCAATATGCTGACTCTCTGTAAACCGCTTAGAGAGGGCTGAAAGCCCTATGAAGCGGTATATAAGTCTACTGCTATTGCTATATATTCTGGAGAAAAGGAGTTGGGAAGATAAATAGTTGAGTAGATTCCAACAGCTTTCCTTGTGTTCATCTGAGTTGTGCTTTAACTGTTTTTTTCCCTGTTACTCTCAAGCCAGTCCAATTTTATTAGGAGATTCATTTGGGGGTATATCTTACCCCCAATATCTTGATTATGGATCATAAGGCTAGTTTGACCCACAGATCACTTCCATCAGACTCTGATGCTAACAGGAGAACTTTTTGTTCACGTCAGGAGGGGCAAAGAGCTGATTTACTCACTCCTGCCATACTCCTAAACAGAATAGGATCAGCCATTCTGTAAAGCTGGTTGTCAAGTCATAAAGCACCCCTGGCCTGCTCTCGAGTTGCCATAGGCAGGAGGAGGGGAAAACTGACGCAGCAGTACAGGAGCCACAAACAGAAGCACATTCCATGCATACCATTCTCAAGGCTGTGTCCTGGGTTACCTGCAAAAGCCGGAGGGACGTGACCTTTACAGCCTGCGAAAGTGCTCCTGTTGGAGAATGTGATTTATGACACACCCTGGGAAAGGTGGGGGGAACAGGGTCATAGATGAGCTGCAAATTACGTGGTGCAGAGTTGACTTCTCTCAGGTACGTGCTGACATATGTTGCTCCTAATAAATAACTGGATTTCTTTTGAAACTTGGCTCGAGGCTCATGAGTTGATTGGGGCATCTGTCGGAACCCTGACACTGGTAGAAGTGCATTAGAGGAGTGATAGTTGTAGTCTAACCTGTGTCATTTAAGGCTGAACTCAACCAAGTGGTGCTAAGTTCTAATGACGAAAAGTATATTTTAGGCTGAGATGCTAGTTGGTGTTTCACAGATCGTCACCAATGTATGACCACCATGGAGCCCAAATTTTAGGTTGCTAAGCAAGACAGTTTGTAAGTGAGTTTTGACCCATTTTATGAGCATTCTTGCCATGGTTGTTAAGTGAATCACTGCTTTTAAGTCAGTAACATGAAGTCTGGCTACCTATTGGTCTCCGGATACGCTTCAGGGTGCTAGTTATTACTTATAAAGCCCTACATGGTATTGGACCTGGGTACTTGAGAGACCGCCTTCTGCCGATTACCTCCCACAGACCCATTCGATCCCACAGATTAGGCCTCCTCCGTATTCCATCTGCCAGCCAATGTCGGCTGGCGACTACTCGGAGGAGGGCCTTCTCTGTGGCTGCTCCGGCCCTTTGGAATGAGCTCCCCGTGGAGATTCGGACCCTCTCCACCCTTCGGGCCTTCCGGACGGCCGTGAAGACCTGGCTGTCCCAGCAAGCCTGGGGTTGAGTTCTCCCCCCCTACTCGAATTTGCTGTGTCTGTTGTGCTTTTAAATTGTTCGTATTGTCTGATTGTTTTTGTCTTACTTTTTGTAATTTCTCCTCCCTTGGCTTTTGTTCAGCCGCCCTGAGTCCCTTCGGGGAATAGGGCGGCCTACAAATTGAATAAACTCCAAACATGGCTGTTAAGTGAATCTGGCTTCCCCATTGATGTTCCTTCTCAGGAGGTCACAAAAAGTGATCACATGATCCCGGGACATGGCAACTGTTATACATACATGCCAGTTGTCAAGTCTCCCAATTTTGTTCATGTGATCACGGGGATGTTGCAACGGTCGTAAGATTCAGAAGGTAGACCCTCCTATGTATGTCTATGGAGATTCTCCGTCCTCCAGATTACAGTTGTCCCAAAGTTGCTTTTTTCAGGAGGCAACTGGACTTTCTGTTTTTTTCTTTTGAAGACATTTCACTTCTCAACCCAGAAGTTTCTTCAGCTCTGACTGGATGGTGGGGGAATGGAAGGATTTATAGTCCTTGAAGTCATCTGGTCATTAGCACTCTCTCTGAGAGTCATTGAGGCCACCTGGAGGTTTATCTCTGTCCTCAGGGTCACCTGAGGAGTGCAAATGGGGGCGGAGCCTTTTTGGCTGCAGGATGTTTTTTTGCCATGTGCCGATGCTCTAAAACAGAGGTGTCAAACTCGCAGCATTACGTTGTCGTCACGTGACGTATCACAACTTTTTCCCCTTTTGCCAAACCAGGGTTGGGCGTGGCCAGTGCGTGACGCATCTGGCCCATGGGCCTTGAGTTTGACATACCTGCTCTAAAAGGATGCAAATGAACAAGAGCCGAGGTGGCACAGTGGTTAGAGTGCTGTACTGCAGCCACTTTAACTGACGGTTAGCTGCAGTTCAGCAGTTCAAATCTCACCGGCTCAGGGTTGATTCAGCCTTCCATCCTTCCGAGGTGGGTAACATGAAGACCCGGATTGTTGTTGTGGGCAATATGCTGGCTCTGTAAACCGCTTAGAGAGGGCTGAAAGCGGTATGTAAGTCTAACTGCTATTGCTATTGCTAACAGCTATCTACAGGGAACATAAATCCTTCCGTTCCCCATCATTCAGTTAGAGCTAAAGAATATTTCTTGGATGAGAAGCGAAACATCTTCAAAAGAAAAACTAGAAAGTCCAGTTACTTCTTGAAAAAGCACCTTTGGGGAAACCATGGACCTGGATGACTGAGAATCTCCATAGACATACATAGGAGAGCCTACCTTTGAATCAACTGATATAAAGTCCCCCAACTTCTTGCTTCCTTGAAAGATTTTCAGGTTGCTTTTGAAAAATGCAACCCACATCTCCAATGCTTGAGCAGGCAATAGGAGTGTGTTGTGGGAGCAGATTTGGACAGCGAGGAGGTTGGGGAGGAACCTGGGCCAGCCCTGGAGTCTGGGGAAGGCTCTGAGGAGGGCTCTGCGTCGGAGGCAGAGAGGGGGCCAGAGCCGTATGCCAGTTCTCAGCTGCCTTCGGAGTCAGACGTCAGTGAGGCAGAAGAACAGCTGGAGCCTGTTCCCAGTGTGTGCATGTGCCGAGTTGCCAGATGAAGCGAACAGCTAAGGAACAGGGGTCGACTTGGGAGTAAGGCCACAGGTGGACGATGAACGGCCCCTCCCAGAGGGAATAAAAGAGGAGCGAAAGGGGAGTGGAGTTTGCAGGAGACAATTAGTTTGCTTAATTGGTTCGTGACTCTCTAAGACTCCTTGCCAGGTTTTGCAGATATCGGCCTGGCAGCTCTCCAAGCCAGATAAGATCTGTGACTGTAAATCCTCCTTTGAAAGACTTTGCTGGATGTGAAGGAGCACAAGTCACAGCCAATTAATAAAAGGGTTTTTTTGTTGGGACAAAGAGTTTGCATCATGCTTTTGGGAAGCCTCGGTCAGAACAAAGACATCCATAGTTTATTTTAGTTTTATTTTCTAGAGCATTGGCAACTTATTCATCTGATTTTTGAATACACACATCCTTTTTTTTTTACAGCATCTATTCCTTAGGAATAAGTGAGCTTAGTAATGTTTGGAAGTTATGTACATGTGTTGTATGCTGTTTTTGTTTCTCTAGACTTATGAAATCAAAGAAGAAGGGGGACTTGTCAAGAAGCTGTCATTGATATTGCAGAAATTAGCAGAACCATTGCAGCCTAAAGTGCCAGAGCAAAATACCACTAGGATGAAGAATTTATCTTATCCGTTTTCCAGAGAAAAAATATATTTGTGAGTATTTGATGGGGGTGGGTGGGGGCTGATCAGTGGTGGGTTTCAAAAAATTTTTTGAACCTACTCTGTGGGTGTGGCCTCCTTTGTGGGAGTGGCTTGCCGGTCATGTGACCTGGTGGGAGTGGCTTGTCGGCCATGTGTTTTGTTCTCTCTCTCTCTCTCTCTCTCTCTCTCTCTCTCTCTCTCTCCCCCCTCCCTCTCTCTCTCCTTTTGTGTCTCTGTCCCTTTTTCCTTTTTTCTTTCATCTCTCACTTTTTCTTTCTTTCTTTTTTCTTTTTTTATTTCTTTCTTTCTTCCTTTCTCTTTCTCTCTCTGTGTGAGTCTGTGTGTGTGTGTGTGTGTGTGTGTGTGTGTGTGGTGGGTTTCAAAAAATTTTGGAACCTCTTCTGTAGGTGTGGCCTGCTTTCTGGTGGAGCCTCTTCTAACTGGTTCAGTAGATTTGACGAACCGGTTCTACCGAACTGGTGCGAACTGGTAGGAACCCATCTCTGGGGCTGATGGCACCGATGAAGTATTTAATCCAAATTACTTCTGCAGAAATGCTAATCAAGCATGGCATAGAGAAATGTTTTTCAAACTTGGCAACTTTAACATATGTGGACTCCAACTCCCAGAATTCCTTAGCCATTCTGGAAGTTAGAGGTTAGAGATTCAGCCAGTAGTGGAAATCGCAGGTGTGCCTGCCCAGCCCCACCCACCTACACTGTCCTATTTTTGAGGCCGGGCACATGCCTGGAAGACATGCACACAAGCAAAGCGCATGCGTGGAAGGCCGGGCGCATGCGTGGAAGGGGCACGGGCAGCCCACGAAGCAGGTGGGCACGCATGGCGAGATCTGGTAGTAACAAAATGTGAAACCCACCACTGATGAAGTTGATATAATTTAAAATTGGCAAGTTTGAAAAAATACTGATTTACTTTAGAGGGTTGCTTGCAGTGGTGGGTTGCTAATCCCGTTCCAACCGGTTCGGTTGGAACGGGGGCGGCGGCGTCCTCGTGCACATGCGCAGTTCACGCATGCGTCTTAGCGCCTGCGTGATGCACCAACTGCTCACGGAGAATCGCGCAGGCGCTGTATGTGCCATGCGCCTGCGTGGAAGCACAGAAGCCTTCAAAGACCGGTAAGGAGCGCGGGTGGGTGGGTGGGCCCTTCGCCGTTCCCAGAAGTTACTTACTTCCGGGTTCGCCGACCAACCGGTTCGCAGGGACCGCCGTGAACCAGTTGAAATCCACCCCTGGTTGCTTGGGTATCACAGAGAGGAAACGCCAACCATTGGATCAATTAAAGAATATAAAGGTTGGTTGGTTTGGTTTGGCTTATTGGATTTATATGCCGCCCTTCTCCCAAGGACTCAGGGTGGCGTATGACATTAAAAAAACACATATTACAAAAGTTTTAAAAAAATTGGATAGAATATCCAAAAAACAAACCCAATTAAAAATTAACAATAACATTAAAAAAATTCAATTAAAACTAACAAGAATCAATAATTTATTTTGTTTTGTTCAGGCCAGGCTGGCTTGCTGAAAAGCCAACTTTTTAGGGCGTGTCGGAAGGACTGGAGGTCTGGGATTATACGAAGCTCCGGGGGCAGATCATTCCAGAGGATGAGCATTCCAGAAGATGCTTAGCATCCTTTTCTAAGCCATACAAGAAGAGAGAACTTTTTATTTATATTTCTTTTGGACCCAGTGAGGCTCCCGGGAAGAGAATTTGTTTAAATAATAATAATATTGTTTTTTTTAATTGAAGTTTAAAAATCCAAATGCAAAAAAACAATACCTAATTAAGACAAATTAAGAAGACAAATTTAAAATATATATTAAAAAGAAAAAGTGAAAAGCGCAGAGAGAAAAAAGAAAAAGAAGGAAGGAAAAAGGGGAAAATATATATAAAAAAAACTTTAGAAACAAATATACAGGTAGTCCACAATTGAGCCCCAAATTTATGTTCCTAAGTGAGACATTTGTCATAAGTGTGAAAAATGATCCTGTCAGTTTTTCAATGCAGTTGCAATTTTGAACAGTCACTAAATGTACTATTGTAAGTCAAGGACTCTCTGTAAAAAGAAATTACTTCCCCTTTCATCAAGACATTTACAACAACTTAGCGCATTCTCTATTATTTCAATCAAAAATCGCTTTATCTTAAACCTCATCTTTTATCTATTAGCAAATAACAAAGCCTCATAATTCAATCTTATTCACCAAAATTCATTACGTTAACAGAAATAATAATTTAAGTATGTATGTATATAAATAAAATAGCAACATATAAAAGGGACACGGTGACTCAGGGGCTGAGTTTGTCGATCAGAAAGGTCAGTAGTTCGGTAGTTCGAATCCCTAGCGCCGCATAATGGAGTGAGCTCCTGTTCCTTGTTCCACTTTCTGCAAACCTAGCAGTTCGAAAGCGCGTTAAAAAATGCAAGTAGAAAAATAGGAACCACCTTTGATGGGAAGGGAACAGCGTTCTGTGCGCCGTCGGCGTTTAGTCATGCCAGCCACATGACCACGAAGACGTCTTCGGACAGCGCTGGCTCTTCGGCTTTGAAACAGAGATGAGCACCGCCCCCTAGAGTCAGGAACGACTGGCACATACATGCCAGGGGAGCCTTTACCTTATGTATATAAAAGAAATAAAACTCTTTCAAATTTCTCTCCTTTACACAATATCTTGTCATTTTCTCTAGAGACACAGAGGGAGGGAAAAAAAAAACCTCTTTTCATGCTATAAACAAATCTTTTAAAATCTCATTGTTAAGCCTTAATCAAAGAAAATTCCATTAGGGGCTACCCAGAATAATAACATATTAAATTTTTTAATCTTTAATCTCTTCAAATGATGTCCCATAAATTAATTTCTCCTCTTCTCTTCATCCTTCTCATTTTTAATATCATAGCATATGATTTTCTCTAAAAATGCAAGAAAAACACATATTTTCCCCATATTTTATCTATAAACAAATCGTTAAAGCCTTTTATTGTTCAGAAAACCCATTAAAAGCTAAGAGGGAAAAAAATAACCAATCCATTTTAACCTCAGTCAAAGAAACCAACTTTTGGGCTTGAAGTAAATCATGTTTATTGTTTCGTAGTATATCAGAACCTGTGTCTTCTGAATAAAAGGGACACAGTGGCTCAGTGGCTAAGATGCTGAGCTTGTCGATCAGAAAGATCAGCAGTTCAGCTGTTCGAATCCCTAGTGCTGCATAACGGAGTGAGCTCCCATTACTTGTCCCAGCTTCTGCCAACCTCGCAGTTCTAAAACACGTAAAAAATGCAATTAGAGAAATAGGAACCATCTTTGGTGGGAAGGTAACAGCATTCTGTAGGCCTTCAATGTTCAGTCATGCTGGCCACATGACTATGGAGACATCTCCGGACAGCGCTGGCTCTTCGGCTGTGAAATGTAGATGAGCATTTCCCCCTAGAGTCTGGAACGACTAGCACATATGTGCAAGGAGAACCTTTACCTTCTGAATAAAAATCACCTTTATGCTGTTCTATAGGGTATTACATGACCGCTTATAATGTCACGGAACTGATTTTTTTCCCCCTGTTCTTTTCACATTTCAAGGTACAACATTCAAGATAAAGATACATTTTTTGACAACGGCACTCGCAGTCGAATTGTAAGTAAATCCGCAAGAAAGTTATTGTTGAATTATGGCTTAGAATGCTTTCCATCACTTTAGCACAGGGGTCGGCAACCTTAAACACTCAAAGACCCACAAAGGTCCTAACCAGAAGTCCCCCGTTCAATTCTGGAGCCGACTGAGAGTCCAGTTGCCCCACCATAGAGTCTCCTCCAAGCGTGGCATCCCATTTCCTCTGCTGACCGGAAGTCTGGTTCCCCCCACCATAGAGTCTCCTCCTAGTGCGTTGTCCTTTTTCCTCTATCTGTCCTAACTAAAAGCTCTCTCAATTGTGGAGCTGCATGCAGCTCCAGAGCCACGGGTTGCCGACCCCTGCTTTAGCAGATAAGAGAAACAAAGAACGTTCCTATTTCAAAGTGCTGATTCAAATGCGGAGGCTCAGAATTTCAGCTAGTCGCAATAGCACTTAGACTTATATACCACTTCACAGTGCTTTCCAGCCCTCTCTAAGTGGTTTACAGAGTCACCACATAACCTCCGACAATTTGGGTTCTCATTTTACCCACCTCGGAAGGTTGGAAGGCCGAGTCAACCTTGAGCTGGTCAGGATCGAACTGCTGGCAGTCACCCTGCAATACTGCATTCTAACCACTGCGCCCCCAGGGCTCTGTAATATCTGTGCCAGAATAGAGCTGGAAGTGACCTTGGAGGTCTTCTAGTCTAACCCCCTGCTCAAGCAGGAGACTGCATACCATTTCTCTTCTTAAACACCTCCAGTGATGAATGTCTATGGAGATTCTCAGTCATCCAAGTCATGGTTGGTGTTTTTTCAGGAAGCAACTGGACTGTCTGGTTTTTCTTTCAAGATGTTTTGCTTCTCATCCAAGAAGAAGCGAAAGGTCTTCAAAGAAAAATAAGGAAGTCCAGTTGCCTCTTGAAAAAGCACCTTTGGGACCACTTTAGTGATGAAGCACCCACAACTTGTGAAGGACTGGTAGAACTTCTCCCGAGGTTCATGGTTTACTGAAAATAATGGTCTCCTTCCATGTTGTTTTGTGATACATCTTGAAGTCAGGCATCTTTAAGGGTTGATATCCCCCTGGAATATTGTAAAACTGTGCTAGCTTTTACAACAAAGGAAAGCTTTTACAGTAGAAGGAAAACTTTCTCTTCAAGTTTTCATAAAGGTTCGTCCTTCTTCTACCCTTCTTCCCCTGAATGTTTTTCAAATTTTATGGTACATTCTTCTTTCTTCTTTTTGTACCCGTTATTACTACGGTGAAATGCAATAAATAAATAACTATGAATCACAGCATTATGGCAAAGTGGTAGTCAGAATTTGGGTTATATTAGGGCTTAAAGCGACATGGTGGCTCAGTGGCTAAGACACTGAGCCTGTCGATCTGAAAGGTCGGCAATTCGGCGGTTTGAATCCCTAGCGCCGCATAATGGAGTGAGCTCCTGTTACATGTCCCAGCTTCTGCCAGCAGTTCAAAAGAAGGTAAAAAAAATGCAAGTAGAAAAATAGGAACCGCCTTTGGTGGGAAGGGAACAGCGTTCCATGCGCCTTCGGCGTTGAGTCATGCCAGCCACATGACCAAGGAGACATCTTCAGACAGCGCTGGCTCTTCGGCTTTGAAACGGAGATGAGCACCGCCCCCTAGAGTCAGGAACAATTAGCACATATGTGGGAGGGGAACATTTACCTTTAGCTTTAGGGGTTTTTTTAAAAAACCTACATTGATTGATTAGCTTCTGCTGAATTTTGAAGAAGCATCTGCAAGTGATTTTTCTTTTTCTCTTTCTGTTCTTTCCCCCCAAAATATAGGTACGTGAAATTTTGAAGCGCACATATAGTTCAAAAGCCAAAAACAGCATGGGTAAGAAAAAGCTTGAATTTTAAATGTCGCACCGGTATCTTTTAACCATCGTATTGAACATGCTAGCTTCTTGCAAAATACAGGCAGTCCTCGACTTACGACCATTTATTTAGGGTCTGAAACTGAAACAGACTGTTTGCTGTTTGCTGCAAGGTGGCAAATTGCTGGGAGGCGGAGGCCAAAGGGCGGGAGCCACTGGGTGGGCGGGGCTACATTCAGTGTATAAGACACACCCAAATTTTCACCCTCTTTTAAGAAGGAAGAAGTGCGTCTTATACTCCGAAAAATACTGTATATATTTTCTCTCCTCCTGGATTGAAAAGTATAACCCCAGAAAATTGAAATATTAACCATTGGAAATGCCAGCCTGATTCAGACTACTAATTTCTTGAATAACCGAAGGGAGGACTTCCGTATTGTAATATCAGCCTGTCCCTTTTTCTCCAAAGAAGGCTAGCAAAGGGCTAAGGATGTTTGGCTGATGGAATCATTTCTGGTTTTGGAGGCCAGCAGTCATAAAACTTGAAAAATTGCCCAAAATGGAATCATTAGGTATCTTGGCAGAGTACGAACAGATTCACTAAATGACAGTGATGTTGTTTGGGTTTTTATGGGCAATATTGGGGGTTATATTTTAATATCACTCCTTTCCATGAAATGGTAATTTATATATATAGGTGTGTGTGTGGTGTGTGTGTGTGTGTGTGTGTGTGTGTGTGTGTTCTCACAAAAAAGAATCATGTCTTTTAGCATTCAGTAAATATTTGGCAACTGCATCAGTTTTTAAGTTATGGCGCTTTTTCAATAGCAGCATAACTTCCAACTGTGCTTGTAAATCTTATTAAAATGAAGAATGAAGATATAATTGTAGTTAAAGAGCATCTTGAATATTTTTTTTTTGGGGGGGGGAGGATCAATCAGCTGAATTTAAGTTTGGATTCCAAAACTCAAATTGTTGGCTACAATTTAACGTTACATTTTCAGGGACAATATCTTGATTTCCTCCTCCCCCAAAGTTATAATAATTTGGAAAATTAATTTCAGCTCTAAATTTAAGCTCTGATAATCTCTTGAATGACCTTATTCTGCTGAAAGGCAGGTAAAACACACACACACACACACATACACATACACACACACAAATAATACAAAACAAAACAATACTGATAATATCCTAATTTGTACCTTTTTTAGGTATTAACACATTAATAGCAAATAATGTTTATGAAACAGCTTATCCTCTACATGATGTAAGTATACACTTTTAATCCTAATTTTTATGAGGATTGAGTTTAGAATGAGAGTGTTGTTAATATTTGTTTCATAGTGAATTCAGCATGGTCCCAAATATTATGCTGGGGAACAAAGACGTGATGGGGGGGAGGTCAACTTATTTTACAAACACCAAAGGGCAAGACAAGAAACAATGGATGGAAATTAACCAAGCAGAGAACCAATGTAGAACTAAGAAGAACATTCCTAATAGTTAGAGCAATCAACCAATGGAATAGCTTTACTTCAGAAGTTGTGGGTGCTCCATCATTGGAGGCTTTCAAAGAGAGATTGGACAAACCATTTGTCTGAAATGGTATAGGGTCTCCTTCTTGAATAGAGGGTTGGATTAGAAGACCTCCAAGGTCCCTTCTGACTCTATTATTTGATGTTCAGTTTCTTTGGTATGGCTGGCAGGGAGACTGGCAATCTATATTTATATAAGCCAAATACCACTCACTCATCACAAAATCTCCAGAACTGTAATGCCTACAAACTTGAAATTTGGCACGTATGGTTCCTCTTGGCTTCTAGGTGCTCACTAAGAAAGGATACTTTGAAATGATCATCAAATCATTAGTATTTCTTATACAGTAATTAACACAGTCTAATGCTAAGGAATTCTACTCCCCCTCCCCACCTGAAAAGAACTCTGTTCCAACTGCCAGTTGCCTTATATTAACATGCTCTGATGCTAAGGAGTTAGACATTCTACTCCCCTTCCCCACCTGAAAAGAACTCTGTTCCAACTGCCAGTTGCCTTATATTAACGTGCTCTGATGCTAAGGAGTTAGACATTCTACTCCCCCTCCCCACCTGAAAAGAACTCTATTCCAACTACCAGCTGCCTCACATTCTGTTACCTCAGTTCAAACTGGCAGATGTTCCACTCCTTCACTCAGGAGAGGCCTGGGGCTCCTTACAGTACTAAACATCGGTACCTCACCAAAATGTCTATGCCTTCCACCTATGGAACTGTTTCCAGACTCAGGGCAGTGGGAGCGATATTCCCTTATGTGTTTCAATCACCGACCACCACCGAGCCAACAGATTGAGCCGGAGTGAACCAGATTTCTCCTGCATTGCCCGATCACATAGTTTTGTCACAAAGCGCTGGTATCCAGCTATTATCTTTATATAGTGTGAACTGCTAAGGAAGGGCCTTAAGGATCAAAGCCTTGGGAGAAACTTAAGATTTGCCATCAAATACTACTTTTAAGGCAGGAAGGAGAGGCCTTCTCTCTCTGCCTCAACAAAGACAGTAAAGAAATATTCCTCCCTATCAATTTTCAATTTGATATGATAGCACCGCTACAGGCTCTGTTTCTTCAATACATTCTATAATGTATTGCATCTCATTAACACCATCTCCAACCATCCTCCAATTAGATCTATGCTTCAGGAAGTCTTCGGGGTAAAGCACGATAACGAAGGCACGATTAGAAGGTGATAAAGTGGAGAGGGATATGGGAAAATCCAGTTATTAATATTGCCTTTGGAAGTTGCTCAAGGAAATCGCGATCCGTAAAATACTTTGGGGAGTTTAAGAAATCTAGGTCAGCGCTTTCATTTTAGGAGATAAAGAGGAAAAAAAAATACTCTTGATAGTTCTGCCAGCAATGAGAAATAAGTTTTGATCTGAACCGCAAGCCAGTTATTGGGGTAGAGTAAAGAGCAGTTTTTACAGACGGTGCTCGGCAGTGGTGGGATTCAAATAATTTACCAATCAGTTCTCTGCCCTAATGACCAGCTGGGTAGGCGGGGCTCGGTGGTCATGTGATCATGTGGGCGTGGCCAAGTCAATGTCACTCAGGTCGATGGGCATTTTGCCTTAGTTGTTACAATGGTAATAAGGGTTAACTGGAGAGGCAGTTTCTGTAAGCAGGGCAAGAAAGATTAGGCTAGAAACAACACCAGAATGTTTCCTCCCTGCCTTCCTTACAGGATTAGCCCTGTGAAGTGGGAAAAAACAAAATAAGATTTCCTCCAACAACCGGTTCTCTGAACTACTTAGAAAGTTACCAACCCATTCTCCCGAATAGGTGCGAACTGGCTGAATCCCACCACTGGTGCTTGGCTTAAAACATTTCAACGTACAGTTTGATGTCACCATTAAACGTATATTTTAACACGTGTCATTGATTTTTTTTTCTTCCCAGGGCGAATACGAAGGTGAAAGCAAGGACATGAATGAAAGGAAGGTAAAATATTTGCAGCCTCATTTGGGTTGGTACAAAAATTATAACTACGGATTAGTGGTCAATGCAAACAGGTCTTCTTTAGGCAAAGGTGCTGCCAAAGCAGTGGTGGGTTTCAAAAATTGTTCGAACCTACTCTGTGGGTGTGGCCTCCTTTGTGGGAGTGGCTTGCCACCCATGTGACTGGATGGGAGTGGCTTGCCGCCCATGTGACCGGATATGAAGATGCCGACAACACTTGTCAGAACCACCTTAAATTACCTCACACACAGCACTGGCATGTATAAGAATATGATGTAAACTTGTTTTTTAAAAGGCATCTTTGGTTTGCGTGAAAACAACTTCAACACACGCAATGTTCTGATTGCACCACAAACGCAGTCGTCATCCTTACCTTTCACAGAGGCACTGAGTTTCATAAATATGAGCATGATAGTGTAGAATAATCATATCCAAGGACCAGTGGTGGGCTTCAAAAAATTTTGGAACCTCTTCTGTAGGTGTGGCCTGCTTTCCGGGTCCACTGGTGGAACCTCTTCTAACCGGTTCGGTAGATTTGACGAACCGGTTGTACCGAATAGGTGCGAACTGGTAGGAACCCACCTCTGTGCCAAAGCTTAAGTTCTCCTGATCTTTCACAGCTGATGGATCTTGATAGAGATTGCACAAAAGGATATTCCATTATTCTGGCGTCAGTGTATTATTATGTAATGCAACAATATGAAATTACTGCTGCCAGATCTTTAACTGGCGTTGGCTTTGCCATGCATCACCCTCTTTCCAAGAACCCAACACACAGTTCCATTCGTTACCGGTTTTCCGTATCGATGTCACTCATATTAACATAGTTACTAATTATACAGATTACTATACTATGTATTATATACTCATTTAAATTATAACGGTATTTACAAATATATACATTTCTCTCTCTTTTTGATATAAATCGTACATATTCCTTATATAGTAGCTTTACGTCTATCTTTCAGCCAATTGTACCATATACTCTAGATTTTATAATACTCCGATTCTTCTTCATCCTTTAATTCCATGGTTAACCTATTTATCTCTGCACACCAGTGGTGAGTTTCAATTTTTTTAGGACCTCTACTGTAGGTGTGGCCTGCTTTGTGGGAGTGGCTTACTGGCCATGTGACTGGCTGGGAGTGGCTTGCCAGCCATGTGACTGGCTGGGCGTGGCCAACTTGTAAAATGTGGTGAAACTACTTAACAATGCTCTTTCTTAGCAACCAAAATGTTGGCTCAGGAACTCTGGCATTTGAAGCACGCAAGTCTTAAAGCTGTCAAGTTACAAGAGCCTTGCGCCCCTAACCCTTTAGGAAAAAAAAACCCAGGGGTGTTCAAACTTGACAGCTTTAAGACTTGTGGACTTCAACTCCCAGAATTCCTCCTCTCGCTCTTCATCTTGATGATGTGCAGATGGGTGGGGGGAGGGAGCTGGAACCGGTTCTAAACGGCACTGTAGATTTGTGGAACCTCTTCTATAGAAGATGTTAGAACTAGCAGGAACCCACCCCTGCTGCACAGTCAAGTATCATTCTCCTTTCTTCTTCCTTCCCCACTTTTCCTTCCTTGCTCTCTTCCCAACTTTCCTTCTTTTTCTTTGGCTTTCCTCTTTCCCTTTCTCCTTTCCTCTCCCTTCTTGGATGCTCAAATGCAAAAGGGGAAATTTTCAATGACTTTTTCAACTACACGTGCCAACCAATTTTTCATTACTGGCAATACGATCGACTTTTACAGATGTGGCAGTGAATAATTTTAGCAACTATGTTATGTCGTTGTTTATTCTTAGTCTGTGTGAGTTTCATTTAACTTTTTGTATTCGTTTGTCAAAGTATAAAATACAAAGGAAAAAATGGCATGAAAAGTAAGAAGAGAAGGAGGGAAAAAGAAGGGATATGTTGTAACAGGAGGAAAAAGGAAAAAAAAGGCACTGACATCTGACTCTCTGTAGCACAGTAGAAAGTAATAACATCGCAGCTGCAACTTTTTGCTTTTACACAACAGTAGATACAAGTCATTTCTATAACAATAAGCCCGTCCAGCTTACAAAAACAAAACCAAAGTTTTGTGTGTGTGGCAAGCTGAGAAACGAAAAGATGCCTGCGACATCCTAAGCATGTTTCGAAGTTGACACTCCTGCGAAGTCTAAGAAGGAAGAGACTTCCTTCTGGGGTGGCGCAGTGGTGAGAGTGCAGTACTGCAGGCTACTTCTGCTGATCACCGGCTGCCAGCAGTTTTGACAGATCGAATCTCACCAGGCTCAAGGTTGACGCAGCCTTCCATCCTTCCGAGGTGGGTAAAATGAGGACCCAGATTGTTGGGGGGCAAGAGGCTGACTCTGTAAACCGCTCAGAGAGGGCTGTAAAGCACTGTGAAGCGGTATGTAAGTCAAAGTGCTATTGGTAGTGCTATTCCTCTGTGAAAGGGAGATTGTTGTGCATCAGTGCAACTGTTCTCTGGACAAAAGAATACTCAAAGAGTAGCTAAATCAGAAGGACTACTAGGACATAAGTGGGATGGATAGGATGTTGGAGGAGGACATCTTTAAGTTGCCTGGAAAAATATCCCAGTTGCACTGCTCTTCTTTTTATCCTCTGGTGAAGTGTTAAGCATCAAAAGCATAAAAGGTTCCCCCACCCCTCCCCAACCCTTGAAATCCTGCATGGATTGCTGACATGTGTTCCCCTCACAGGGCTGTGAAGCTCTGACTGTAGATTTTCTGGGCATAAGATCATCTGTTTTCTATCTGAACCTGAATAGTTCCAGGCTTCAATTTCCTGGATGGCCCAGATCGGATTTAAAAGGAAGAGAGAGACGGTTTTCTCCATCGCTGTTTTCTAACGACGTCTCCTTTCGCTGGTGTCCCCTTTTAAAATCCGAATGCAACTTTTGTCCCCTGCCAGCAATGCAGTGGTGGCCTCCACTTTCTTTCCAAGGTGGACGGCAGGTCATCTGGCTTGCATTACCTTGGAGAGGAAGGGCTGTGGGTTAAGATTTATGGACCGGCTCATCGGGCAAAAGGTGAATCCTATGAACTTCTTCACATTTGCATTAGGGGAAAAGAGCCTGTGTGATAGAAGCAGTCCAGACAAAGGAACACGATGTGCAGCTCATGTTCTCCAAACTAATGTTAATTTAGCTCCTGAGATATTTACTTGAGCAAAGTCAGAATCCCACATTCACTTCATTTAAAAGATACGTCCTCGTAAAGAAAGAGGGGAGGACATCATAAACCAAAAAACTAATACTACATATGTGATCATGTTATACAATTATCATTGTTGAGTTCTACTCCCGCCTTAGGCATGAAAGCTGGCTGAATGACTTTGGACCAATCACTAACAGACTGAGTGTTCTAGTCCCGCCTTAGGCATGAAAGCCAACGGAATGACTTTGGACCAATCACTAACAGACTGAGTGTTCTAGTCCCGCCTTAGATATGAAAGCCAACGGAATGACTGGACCAATCACTAACAGACTGAGTGTTCTAGTCCCGCGTTAGGCATGAAAGCCAACGGAATGACTTTGGACCAATCACTAACAGACTGAGTGTTCTAGTCCCGCCTTAGGCATGAAAGCCAGCGGAATGACTTTGGACCAATCACTACAGACTGAGTGTTCTAGTCCCG
This sequence comes from Thamnophis elegans, assembly GCF_009769535.1. Lineage (NCBI taxonomy): Eukaryota > Metazoa > Chordata > Lepidosauria > Squamata > Natricidae > Thamnophis > Thamnophis elegans. Next base: position 76,342,008 of record NC_045547.1, read on the forward strand.
CCTTAGGCATGAAAGCCAGCGGAATGACTTTGGACCAATCACTACAGACTGAGTGTTCTAGTCCCGCCTTAGGCATGAAAGCCAGCGGAATGACTTTGGACCAATCACTGAGAGACTGAGTGTTCTAGTCCCGCCTTAGGCATGAAAGCCAACGGAATGACTGGACCCATCACTAACAGACTGAGTGTTCTAGTCCCGCCTTAGGCATGAAAGCCAACGGAATGACTTTGGACCAATCACTAACAGACTGAGTGTTCTAGTCCCGCCTTAGGCATGAAAGCCAGCGGAATGACTTTGGACCAATCACTACAGACTGAGTGTTCTAGTCCCGCCTTAGGCATGAAAGCCAGCGGAATGACTTTGGACCAATCACTGAGAGACTGAGTGTTCTAGTCCCGCCTTAGGCATGAAAGCCAGCAGAATGACTTTGGACCAATCACTGAGAGACTGAGTGTTCTAGTCCTGCCTTAGCCATGAAACCAGCTGAGTGACTTTGGGCCAATAACCAGGAGAGTTTGAGTTCTAGTCCCGCCTTAAGCATGAAAGCCAGCTGGTGAGGGAGTAGGAATGGATTTCCAGAGGAAAACAAATTGCAGAGTACAGGAACCATTTGCACCACTCAGGTGACCCTGAGGACACAGGTAAAACCTCCAAGTGCTTCAAAGACCCTCTAAAAAGATGCAAATGACCAGCTGTCTGCAAGGAGTATAGATCCTTCCATTCCCCACCATCCAGTCAGAGCTGAAGAAGCTTCTTGGATGAGAAGCGTAACATCTTCTCAAAAGAAAAACCAAAACTCCAGTCGCCTCCTGAAAAAGCACCTTTGCAAAAGTCGTAAAATCAAATCAGTCCTGATTTTTATGGCCATCAACACTTTTGACTCTGATGGCCAGGCTCCATTACGGTCGTAATTTGAGGACAACCTGTACCATTATTCTGATTGATCATACGGCAGCTTCTAAGTGTCAGAGTGACTTAGTGAGCGGGGTTCCCATTGACAGTGCTATAAAAGACAACGGATGATGATATTCCAGACAGAGAGAGAAAGAGAGGAAAAAATCAATTTGGTTTTATGTAACAAGGCTACTTCACGTATGAATAATAACGTGCATCGCCTTTTGCAGATCGTATTCTCGTTCCAGGAATTCGACATATTCAGAAAGGACTCATATGGGCTTATTATTATATTTAGAACCCAAGGCCAAATAGAAAAAAGAAGTCTCGGGTTTGAATTCACATCTTTTGTGGCTTAATCCAGAATGGAATCAAGTGCTAACATTTCCTTTGTTGCTAATTGTTGGTATCGCTATGAAACAGGGATCAGGTGTGGTTTGGTGCGAAGAAAGAGACAAAATCCAGATTCTCTCTGTGTTTGTTTGTTTCTCTCTCTCTCTCTCTCTCTCACTCTCACTCACTGTCTCTCTCTCTCTTTCACTCTCTCTCTCTCTTTGTTTCTCTCTCTCCGTCTCTCTCTCTCTTTCTCTCCCTCTCTCTCTCTCTTTCTCTCCCTCTCTCTCTCTTTCACTGTCTCTCTCTCTCTCTCTTTCACTCTCTCTTTCACACTCTCTCTCTTTCACTGTCTCTCTCTCTCTTTGTTTCTCTCTCTCCCTGTCTCTCTGTCTCTTTCTCTCCCTCTCTCTCTCTTTCTCTCCCTCTCTCTCTCTTTCACTGTCTCTCTCTCTTTCACTGTTTCTCTCTCTCTCTCTTTGTTTCTCTCTCTCCCTGTCTCTCTGTCTCTCTCTCTCTCCCTCTCTCTCTCTCTTTCACTGTCTCTCTCTCTTTCACTGTTTCTCTCTCTCTCTTTGTTTCTCTCTCCCTGTCTCTCTCCCTCTCTCTGTGTGTGTTTCTCTCTCTCTCTCTCTCTTTCTCTCTCTCTCTCTCTCTCTCACACACACACACGTTTATTCACCTGAACAAAGATGGGTCTTCCCATAAGACTGGAATAACCCTGAGCACGGTTTATAGCGCGTATACATCGATTTCTTACTTTTATTTGGTTACATAAGAGGAAGTCAGCAGGCAGCCGATAAGCCAGTTATGGCAAACCTTTTGTGGCTCGCGTGCCAAAAGCGGGGGGAACGCAGGGGAGTCGTGCGCGGGCGTGCCACACTCATAATGCTATGTGCACGACCCCAATGCGCATGCACGCACGACCAGTTCTCCCCACCCCATTTTTTGGTGTGCTTTTTTCACCCTCCCCAGGCTCCAGAGGTTTTATAGGAGCCTGGGGAGAGTGAAAACAGCCTCCCCCACTCCCTCCAGACGCCCTCCGGAGGCTTCAGGAGCTTCCCTGAAGCCTCCAGAGCATGAAAAACCGACCCCTTGGGCAAACTAGAAGTTCAGGAACGGACTTCCGGTTTGCTCTTGGGGTCGTTTTTTGCCCTCCAGAGCCTTCAGGGAAGCCTCCTGAAGGCTCCAGAGGGCTAAAACCGGCCCTATCAGCAAACCGGAAGTATGTTCCTGAACTTCCAGTTTGCCGGTAGGGCTGTTTTTTTGTGCTCTTTCGCAACGGAGAAAATGCTGCAAAGAGATAAATTGCTGGGAGACAGAGACCAAAGGGTTGGGGCCAGTGGGTAGATAGAACTACATTCGGTGTATGAGATGCACCCAAATTTTCACCCTCTTTTAGGCGGGTAAAAAGTGGCTCTTATATTCTGAAAAATACGGCACAGTGTATTAAAAGATGAATTTACCATAAATGGTATAGGTGGATGGAGGAAAGAAGCAAGAATCAATGAAGGAATATAACAAAACTCAAAAAATAATAGTTATGAGTAAAATAAGAGGGTTAAGAAGGGTGAAATCCAAATGAAATACAATAGAAGGGGAAATAATATAAGGGGAGCGGTATCGATTGGCAATTGCTATTAGAAAGAACAGGAAGCTCCTGTTCGTATTGTAGTGTATAAATGTGGTGTACGTCTAAGTTTTGTGTGTGTGTATTTTACATGTTTGTTAATAAAAATCTTTAAAAAATAAAAGATGAATTTACCAATGCACAGAGACCTCCTTTTTGTGGCTAGTACCATGTCTACCACTGGCCAATTGTGTAACACTATGCAATCCTTACCTGTTTTTGTCTGTTTTCCTCTTTTTCTCTTAGCTGTTGTATCGAGAGTGGGCACGATATGGAGCATTTTACAAGTTTCAGCCTATTGACCTCATAAGGTAAAACTCCCTTGGTTAATAGATAGCTGTGATCCTCTCTATAATGCGTGTCGCATAAAACTACTGGGTAATAGGATCTCGCAAAGTTGCCTCGCTTTTTACATCATTATCATTGTGGCTGTTGGAGTGATGCGGTGGCCTAGAGAGGTAGGCCTCACCATCAGGAGGCTGTGAGTTTGGAGGCTCCTGGAGGTTCAGTGGGTTGAGATGATCAGCCAGTTCCAGGCCATAATGCAGTCCCACTGGAACGAGTCCCTCTGGCTCTTTGCCACCAGCGGTGCTTCCCTCCAGCTGGGTGGGTATGGCTAGTTGGTCATGTGACTGGGAGGGTGTGGCCAACTCAATATCACTCACGTTGAGGGGCGCCTTGCCGACCTCTACTCACCCTTCCCCTCCCAGCCACTCCTCACCTCCCCGCCCGGACTTTGTAGGGCCCCAACCGGAAGCAGTTGCTGGAACTAAGCAGCCACCATGAGAAAAAGTTGGCAAAACAGCTCAGTTCAAATTGGATCTGGCCGAGAAGAAGGCTCAGCAGAAGCACCTCACTGGGGACTAGGAGCATAGGCTTTCCAAGCAGAGGGAAGACCTGCGGGAGTGCAAGGCCAGGTACCGGCGCCTGGAGGCTCAGTAGGCTGAAATGCTCAGCCAGTTCCAGGCCATGATGCAGTCCCACTGGAACAAGGCCCTCTGGCCTTCGCCCAAAGCCCCACACCAGGAGGCTGAAGCACACCCCAAGTCAGAATTTCTGCCCCCCTCCAACCCATATAAAAAGACCCCGAAGGGGGAAACTCTCTGCAGCAACACAAGCGTTCATTGCATGTATCCATCCCAGGGACCGTAGTTTGAGGAACCCTGATTTAGTGAAGTATAAAAAATGCAAATATTTTTTCTGCAGACCACTGATATTTTCTCACGGACCACCAGTTGGTGACCATTGTTCTACATAACAAAGACCTACCCCCTTCAGGGCAGACCCCTAGTAGGAATTGCCCATCTCACCACATGGCACCCGGGAAGATTACATCACCCAGCAAGTCTGGGAGACAGACAGCCTACAGTTAGCTAAGAACCCCCATCCCCACCCCTGGGAGTCTGACCAACAATCAGAATACATTTCTTACACAGGAACAGGAAGCTCTAAGGCAGGGCCCAAGAGAGTGTATAAAACTCACGCTCTCCAAGCATCTCTTCCCCTTTTCCCCCAGGACTTCAAACCATGTGGTCTTGTCCACCATTAAAACCATCTTTCCAAGCAGCCACCATGTTTCCTGTGTCTTTCTCCCCACTTGGATCTGAACCAGTGGTGGGTTTCAAAAATTGTTCGAACCTACTCTGTGGGTGTGGCCTCCTTTGTGGGAGTGGCTTGCCACCCATGTGACCGGATGGGAGTGGCTTGCCGCCCATGTGACCAGATATGAAATTATGAATTAGTACTTAGGTCGGTCCAAGTATCTATTCAGAAACTCTGGCATTGAAGCATGCGAGTCTTAAAGCTGTCAAGTTACAAGATCCTTGCACCCCTAACCCTTTAGCAGTGGTGGGTTTCAAAAAACTTTGGAACCTCTTCTGTAGGTGTGGCCTGCTTTCCACGTCCACTGATGGAACCTCTTCTAACCGGTCCGATAGATTTGATGAACCGGTTCTACCGAATAGGTGCGAACTGGTAGGAACCCACCTCTGATCTGAACCCCAGAAGGACATTTCTTCCAAAAAATCCCAGAAAGGATCTCTCCTTTTTTTTAAAGTCAAACCATTATTATCATCCCATTCCAGCATTTATGAGCCGTGTCGGATCAGCTCACAATCCCGAGAAAGAAAGATTTAAATAGCGTCCATCTCCACCGACAATTTTTTTCAGGTTGCTTCGAATCAGAGAAACCATCATAAATTGTAGGGCTGAATCTCTATTGTCGCCTGTTGGCCTCTACGCTGATCGACAGGCTGATAAATTAATGACACCATCCCAGAAAAATATAGATTTTTTGTTTTTTGGTGTGGGAGAGAAAAGAGGAGGCTTAGAATTAACGGGTAAAAGGATTAAGGCAGGTTTTTCTGTATATTAATCCCGTATAGCTAGATGAGCTGGCTGACCTTGTCTGGGTTTTAAATCTAATCAGAGTCTGGCCTGGTTAATCCTTGGATAGTTGATTCTTGGGGGAAAATCCCAGGGCTGAAGGCTGCAGTAGGAAGTTGGAGGGGCGGGGGTGAATTATCTCTGTTTTATAAGCAAGAAAAGCCCATCGGGTGCCTGCAAAGTCACCAAGAGTTAAGGGCAACTCCAGACATCTTCGCTTTAAAGAAAAAATGGTGAGGAGAGCAGAAGATAAACAGAATCGCAACATAAATTTGAAGTTGCTTGATGCATAGAACATAGAAAAATAGAGTTGGAAGGGACCTTGTATGGCTTCTGGTCCAGCACCTGGCTCGAGCAGGAGACCCAGTACCACTTTAGATAAATAATTGTCTAGGCTCTTTTTTGAAAGCCTCCAGAGGTGGAGTGGGGTGGAATGGGATGGGATGGTAGGGGAGGAAAGGGGAGAGGAGAGGAGAGGAAAATGGAATAGAATGGAATGAAGTGTAGAGCAGAGCAGAACAGAACAGAACAGAACAAAACAGAACAGAAGTATGGGATGGGATGGGATGGGATGGGATGGGATAGAATGGAATGGGATGGGATAGAATGGAATGGAATAGAATAGAATAGAATAGAATAATTGGCTGGCCTGAGGTGGAGTGGAGTGGAATGGAATAGAATAGAATAGAATAATAGAGGGGAGGGGAGGGAAAGGGAAGGGAAGGGAAGAGAGAATAGAATAGAATAGAATAGAACAGAACAGAACAGAACAGAACAGAACAGAACAGAAGGCTGGGATGGGGTGGGGTGGGGTGGGGTGGGGTGGGGTGGAATGGAATGGAATAGAATAGAATAGAATAGAATAGAATAGAATAGAATAGAATAGTTGGGAGGCACCCTGGAGGTCTTCTGGTCCACCATCCTGCCCAGAAGGAGTCCCTATATCATTCCAGACAAGTGGCTGTCCAGTCTTTTCTTAAAAGCCTTCAATGATGGAGCATCCATAACCTTTGAAGGCAATACGTTCCATTGATGAATGCTTCTCCGTTATAGCATAAAATCTCCAGAGAAACCTACAGGAGCTGTGCTTTCTGAAAAATGCGTCCACATATTTTTAAGGGAGATCAATTGTGGCAAACTGCACCTCATCTCTTTACCTGTGTGTTTTGTTTCCTCCCGTTAGAAAGTATTTTGGAGAAAAAATCGGAATGTATTTTGCCTGGCTGGGGTTATATACAGAATTTCTCATTCCATCCTCTGTCGTTGGGATTATCGTATTTATGTACGGGTGTCTGACCATTGAAGAAGATGTTCCAAGGTGAGGCGCCACCTGCTAAATGGGCTTTGTCCCCAAAAATATTTTAAGGTATGGTCTTTGTTTGGTGTTTTGGGCTTCAGCTGGAGGAAGACCTATTAAGAGCATGATATTCTGACCCAGGCTTCCCCAGCAGCACGAAGCCAAGTCCTTGTCCTGATAAACCCCTTTTATTTTATTTACAGTGAATTCCTCTCCAGCAAAATCTTTCCTCTCCCACAGTCTTTCAAGTTGGTTCACAATTACTGACCTTTATCAGGCTTAGAGAATGGCCAAGCTAATATCTTTCAGACGCTGCAATACTTGGCAAGAATGCAGGAATGAACTAATTGCCTCCTGCAAGCTCCACTCCCCTTTTGCTCCTCTTTTATTTCCTCTGGGAGAGGCTCACCCCACTCCGGGGGAAGGATACCATAAAATCTCCATTCCCTCTCCACTCCAGGGAAAGGATATCACAAAATCTCCATTTCCTCCTGATCAGCTGGGAGGCAGAGAATAGATGGGGCGGGGCCAGCCAGAGGTGGTATTTACCGGTTCTCTGAACTACTCAAAATTTACCCTACCAGTTCTCCAGGACTGGTCAGAACCTGCTGAATCCCACCTCTGGTTGGAAGGGTGAAAAAAAGCCATAGGTCACTTCTTCCAGTGCCTTTGGGATTTTGAACGGTCACTAAATGGATGGTTGTAAGTCAAGGACTACCTGTGTGCTACCAAATAGCTGGAAAGCTTTCCCTGCATGAAGCTGTTCTCTGATCTTCTGGCCTTTGCTCTTCTCAGCAAGGAGATGTGTGACCAACGTAATGCCTTCACCATGTGCCCTTTGTGTGACAAGACCTGTGACTACTGGAACCTCAGTACAGCTTGTGGAACCGCACGTGCCAGCCACTTATTCGATAATCCGGCCACCGTCTTCTTCTCCATTTTCATGGCCCTCTGGGGTAAGCTTGCTTCAAACGTTCCCACACTTGAGCGAAAACCAAAAAAGAAGAACAGAACGGAATATATGGAATAGAATAGAATAGAATATATGGAGTGGAGTGGAGTGGAGTGGAGTGGGATAGGATAGGATAGGATAGGATAGGATAGGATAGGATAGGATAGAATAGAATAGAATAGATGGAATGGTGTGGAGCGGAGCAGAGAAGAATATATGGAGTGGAATGGAATGGAATGCAATAGAATAGAATGGAATAGAATGGAATGGAATGGAATAGAATAGAATAGAATAGAACAGAACAGAACAGAACAGAATAGAATAGAATATATGGACTGATGTGGAGTGGAGCAGAGCAGAGAAGAATATATGGAGTGGAGTGGAATGCAATAGCATAGAATAGCATAGAATAGCATAGAATAGCATAGAATAGCATAGAATAGAATAGAATAGAATAGAATATATGGAATGGTGTGGAGTGGAGCAGAGCAGAGAAGAATATATGGAGTGGAGTGGAGTGGAATGGAATGCAATGCAATAGAATGGAATGGAATAGAATAGAATAGAATAGAATAGAATAGAATAGAATAGAATATATGGAATGGTGTGGAGCAGAGCAGAGAAGAATATATGGAGTGGAGTGGAATGCAATACAATAGAATAGAATAGAACAGAACAGAACAGAACAGAACAGAACAGAACAGAACAGAACAGAATATATGGAATGGTGTGGAGTGGAGCAGAGCAGAGAAGAATATATGGAGTGGAGTGGAATGCAATGCAATAGAATAGAATGGAATGGAATGGAATGGAGTGGAGTGGAATGGAATAGGAATGGAATGGAATGGAATGGAATGGAATGGAATGGAATGGAATGGAATAGAATAGAATAGAACAGAACAGAACAGAACAGAATAGAATGTTTTTTTAAGTTAACCAATTTGGCTCACTATTTCTTACCCGTCTTCTGCACCTCCTTGAGAGAGTTCTGCATTGTGGGTCTAGATGCATAATTGTGAGTATATGGAAATTTTCTTTCTTTGGAAATTTGAACCAGTCCTGAGAGAGATTGTCTTGACTTTGAATAGCAGTTGCTATTGATAGCTACTGATTTATAACATGGAATCGTTGCTCTCCGACTCTGGACTGAACAGCAAAGAGAGGGACAGTAATGTGTGTGCCTGAAAGTGGAAGAATTACTTTCAAAGCTACTCTGGAATCACAGGGTAGAGTGGGCTGTAAATTTCGCGAATGAATTTCCTGCAAAGTCAATTTGCAATTAGACACTAATATTTAGACTGGATCAGTGGTGGGTTCTGGATCCCATTGCAACCGATATGGTGCAATGGGGCCGGGCATCCTCCACATGCGCACCGCGCGCATGCGTCCTTACGTCCATGATACCTCCGCGATGCCTCCACGACACTCCAACTGCTCAGCAGAGCGTCATGCAGGTGCCGTATGCTCCATGCGCAGAAGCGCCAAAGAGCTCAAATACAGGTAAGGAGCTTGGGGCCCTCTGGAACCCTGTATTTCCCCTGGGAATCAAGGACACTCATGTAGGTGATCGAAAAGTGGAGACTGAGGTCACGTAGCAACTGGGCTGCATGCTGATTGGACCGGTTCCACCACAAAACTGCGTTCGACTAAAGGGCGCTTGACGAAACTGCGTAGCTGACGTCATCACAGCGCGACAAAAGCGCGGAGAAAAAAGCACGCTGTAAACGCTAAACCTAAAATTAACCCCTAAACCTAAACCTGACCCCACTAAACCTAATCCTAAACCTAACCCTAAACCTAACCCTTAACCTAACCCTAAACCTAACCCTAAACCTAACACTAAACCTAACACTAAACCTAAAACTAAACGTAATCCTAACCCTTAACCTAACCCTAAACCTAACCCTAACCCTTAACCTAACCCTAAACCTAACCCTAAACCTAACCCTAAACCTAACCCTTACCTTAACTTGAATTGGCTTGCTTTCAAAGCGCTATTTAAAGCGCCCTTCTTTCTCCGCGCTCGCTGTTGTCGCCCTGTTGATGACGTCAGCGACGCGGTTTAATCGGGCGCGCTTTAGTCGAGTGCGGTTTTGTCGTGCCACGGATTGGACCATGTGACTGGAGACTCTGTGGGGGAAGTGGCAATGTTTTACTTTTCATTGGTTGCAAAACTGGCGGGAACTTAGAGCTGGTTTTCCACCAAGCCTGTGCCAATTTGATAGGTCCCAATGAAATGTTCTTTGAGGAATATGCCTGCCTCGGAGTTCTCACTGAAGGGGATTGTATCCCTTGGGACCTTCGCATTTTGCATCTTACAAAGGAGTTAAAGTTGTATTATTCTAGCACAGCTCTTGTAGATTCGGTTAACAGTTATCTTTGGTGTTGGGAGAAATGTCCTTCTGGGTTCAGTTCAGTGGTGGGTTTCAAAAATTGTTTGAACCTACTCTGTGGGTGTGGCCTCCTTTGTGGGAGTGGCTTGCCACCCATGGGACCGGATGGGGGTGGCTTGCCATCCATGTGACCAGATATGAAGATGCCGACAACACTTGTCAGAACCACCTTAAATTACCTCACACACAGCACTGGCATGCATAAGAATAGGATGCAAAGTTGTTTTTTAAAAGGCATCTTTGGTTTGCGTTAAAACAACTTCAACACACGCAACATTCCGATTGCACCACAAACGCAGTAGTCATCCTTACCTTTCACACAGGCACTGAGTTTTATAAATATGAGCATGACAGTATAGAATAATCATATCCAAGGACCAGTGGTGGGTTTCAAAAAATTTTTGGAACCTCTTCTGTATGTGTGGCCTGCTTTCCGGGTCCACTGGTGGAACCTCTTCTAACCGGTTCGGTAGATTTGACGAACCGGTTCTACTGAATAGCTGCGAACTGGTAGGAACCCACCTCTGGTTCAGTTCCAAGTGGGGAAAAAAGACACTGGAAGCATGGAGGCTGCTTGGAAAGATGGTTTTAAAAGAGAAATTGACAACTAAATAAATAAAGCTGGATATTAAAGTTTCGTGACCATGTGGAAGACGGCAAGGATTAATTGCTCTGTCTGCCTCACCGAGCTAAAACAAAAGAACCAGGATATTGGTACAAATGCTCCCTTTTGGGGGGCAATTGAGTACGTTGAATGAATGTCCTGTCACAGTAGGGGAGACTGTGTACGAGGCCTGTGTGACACAGGAAGGCAATGTACTTTGGGTTGATCGATATGCTGGCTAAAGAGTATAAAAGGCTGTAAACAAACGCCCTTCTTGGTTCAGATTTTGCTTGACTGAACCTTGCACAATAAACCTTTCCCTCTGGCAAAGAGCTGGTCTGATCTCATTTTTGCAACAGTTTCATGGTGGATAGGACCACATGGCTTGAGGTCCTGAACAGAAAAGGGGGGATCAGATGCTTCCAGATGTTGGGCGAAGAAGAAAAAGAGACCGAGATGCTGAAAGTCCCTGGTTTTATGCCCTCTCTGGCCTTTGATCTTGAGCTTGTATTCTGATTGGTTGCCAGACACCCATGGGACCCTGCAGGGGCAACCCTATAGGCTGTGCTTTGAGTCCAAGTTTGCTTCTTCCCCTGGGAAGCGAGATGGGTAAAGGGCTAATGCTATCATCCCTTAATCCCATCACCCTGGAGCTGAAGGGGGGAGATCTTGGTTATGTACAGTAGACTAGCTCAGAGCCCCTAATGGCCCATTGACAAAGGTGGGGACTATTAAGAGTGAATCTGTTTCCTAAAAACATGTTTCTCTATTTCTGATCCAGGGAAATAGAATATTCTGCCTTTTCAATATTTCCTAGGATATTTCATTTTTCTAAGAGAGGGGTAGGTGCTAATTTCCTACATTGGTTAGCAACTAAAAACGTTTAGCTCCATTGTGGCCATAAGACTGCCTATTCTTTACAGGGCAGACTCCGGAAAAGATATTCTAGTTAAGTTTTTTTGGGGGGGAAAGTATCATCTCTCAAGCCACCGTTCTCCCCTCCCTCGCACATGTGCATTCTTAGAATGAGCCATTCAGCGAAACTGATTGACAGTTCAATCGAGGAGAGGCAAGAAGGAAGGGTTCCGTTGCAGACTACTTGATGGACATAAGGAAGCCATTACCACGAAACTTTCTAATGGGTAGCAGCTCAGCAGGCTTTAAAAATAGACTGTGGAAAGGCCTCGACGTATGTCCTGTAACCTGTAGCAAAACTCTTGTGTTGACTTATAGTAATTGTCCGGTTGTCAGGCTCTGGAAACAAACCCTGAGAACTTTGCGCATTTCCATGACATGAGACTAGGGGGCTTCCTTGGTGCAGCACGTGCCATGCATGAAGTAAGACAAGCCAAGTGTAAAAAATCCTGCTGGGAAGCATCCGAATTAAATCAGAGTTGTTGAGAGATGTATTTCGGGTGGAATGTGGTAATAAATTGAGCTTCATGGATTTTTTTTCTTCCCAATTTCTAAGAGGGTGGAAGGGAGGGGGGGAGGGAAGGAAGGAAGTTGAGAAAATGAAGTAAGGGAAAGATGGAATGAGGGAGGGAAGGAAGGAAGGAAGATGAGAAAATGAAGTCAGGGAAAGAAGAGGGAGGAAGCAGGGAGGGAAGGAAGGAATATGAGAAAGGAAAGGGAAAGAGGAGGGATGGATCATGGATGGATGGATGGATGGATGAATGAATGAATGGATAAAGCAAGGGAACAAGGAATATGAAAGGGAAGTGAAAGAAGAAGGAAGGAAGGATGGATGGATGGATGGATGGAGAAAGCAAGGAACAAGGAATATGAAAGGGAAGGAAAAGAAGATGGAAGGATGGATGTATGGATGGAGAAAGCAAGGAAGCAAGGAATATGAAAGGGAAGGGAAAGAAGAGCAATGGATGGAGGGAGGGAGGGAGGGAGGAAAGAAGGAAGGAAGGAAGGAAGGAAGATGAGAAGAGGGAAGGAATTTGCACTGTTTAAACACTGGTAGACATACAATCTTGATAGAAATAATCCATCTCAGTAATGCTCACAAAATTCTTAATTGCAGATTATCCAAATTGTGTTTCTTTCATTGCAGCCACAATGTTTCTTGAAAACTGGAAGCGTTTGCAGATGAGGTTGAGTTATTTCTGGGACCTCACAGGATTGGAGGAAGAGGAAGTAAGTACTTTGGAATCTGTTCAAACATCTCAGGGTTTTTTTGCTCATGTGCACTTAGAATTTTTATCCATTCAATTTTTCAAATTGATCCGATGATTTCATTCCCCCAAACCAAACACAAGTAATTCAAGTCCTTGGAACTGAACGGCCAAAGCAAATGCAATTAGGCTCTTGGCTTGCAAATTCAAATCCGATTTTGGCCGATCCATTATTAGAATAACAATATTATTGTGTAATTCAACAACATTGAAAAGTTGAATGGCATAAAAATTGCATTTTCTTTTTTAAAAAAAGAACCTCGAGGACTGTTGTAATTAGAAGCTAGAAGGATTTATCTAAAATGAAAACCAGAAAAAAATCATTATAATATGAATGGAAGACCAACCAAGATGATTAGGGGACTGGGGAATAAAACATGTGAAGAATGGTTGAAGGAATTGGATATGTCTCATCTAACAAAGGGAGGCAGTGGCTCAGTGGCTAAGACGCTGAGCTTGTCGATCAGAAATGTCGGCGGTTTGAATCCCTAGCGCCGCATAACGGAGTGAGCTCCCGTTATTAGTCCCAGCTTCTGCCAACCTAGCAGTTCGAAAGTACGTAAAAACGCAAGTAGAAAAATAGGAACCACCTTTGGCAGAAGGTAACAGTGTTCCGTGCGCCTTCGGCGTCTAGTCATGCCGGCCACATGGCCACGGAGTCCTCTTTGGACAGTGCTGGCTCTTCAGCTTTGAAATGGAGATGAGCAGCACCCCCTAGAGTTCGGAACGACTAGCACACATGTGCAGGGGAACCTTTACCTTTAATCTAATAAAGTGAAGGACCAGGGGTGACATGATAGCAGTATTTCAATAGCTCAGAGGTTGCCACAAAAAAAAGAGGAGATCAACCTATTTTCCAAAGTGCATGAAAGCAGGACAAGAAGTGATGGATGGAAAGTAATCAAGGAGAAGACCAACCTAGAACGAAGGAGAAATTTCCTGACTGTTAGATTAATGAATCAACAGAATGACTTGCCTCCAGAAGTTTGGGTGTTCCAACACTAAGGTTTTTAAAGAAGAGATTGGACAACCATTTGTCTGAAATTGTATAGCAGTGGGTCTCCAATCTTGGCAACTTTAAGACTTGTGGATTTCAACTCCCAGAGTTCCTCAGCCAGCAAAGCTGGCTGAGGAACTCTGGGAGTTGAAGTCCACAGGTCTTAAAGTTGCCAAGGTTGGAGACCACTGCTGTATAGGGACTCCTGCTTGAGCAGGAGGCTGGACTAGAAGACCACCAAGGTCCCTTCTGTTGTTAGCTTGGTAGATTATTTGCAGGATATTAGCTTTATATTTCAGGGGTTGTGTTCAGGGATTGTGTTTCCAGAACCCATTATACTTGTGTATCCTTAGTCTGTATTTTAAAGCATTTACTTGCCGTGTGTTCTTTCACCCTTTCTGCTACCCAAATACACCAAGGAGCATCTAAAGGTTTGACTTATTGTTCCATTCAAACCATCATAACTCTTATGTCACAAGCATCTCTTACCAGTATTCTTGCTCATGTTCAAATGTGCAGGAGCCTAGGCCAGAAATGAACAGAAGGGCTGGGCTAGAAGACCTCCCAGATCCCTTCTGTTATTCCTGGTGGATGACTTGTAGGATATTAGCATTATATTTTTGTGGTTGTGCTCAAGGGATTCTCCTTCCAGAATCCATTATTCTAACGTACCCTTAGTCTGTATTTTAAAGCATTTACATCACCCTTTCTGCTACCCAAATATAACGAGGAGAATCTAACAATTTGGCTCCTTGTTCCATTCAAACCATCATAACCCCTTATGTCGAAAGCAATTCTTACCAGTATTTTTACTCACTTCCCAGTGTGCAGGAGCCAAGGTGTCAGTAGTATTTGGATGGGTTTTATGTGTCTTTTAGCTCTGATGTTAAATTCACTCCACATTTTTTTTCCTCCATTCACTTTAGGAACACCCCAGGCCAGAATATGAAACCAGATTATTACAGAAAAAAGCCAGAATTGAAAATACCAAAATCGTGACTCAGGATGAGGTAGGACGCCAAAGTTTCCTGTGATCCTTTTCATTCCTGTTTTATGGTTTTATTAGGGCTGCATGCTGTAATAAAATATTGTGTAATATTCATAACTGACATCTATTTGACTCATTTTTTACTAATAAATTTTAATCAAAGAAATGTGGGTGGGTTAAGAGTTAAAGAACTACCCTGTTTTCCCGAAAATAAGCCCTCCCCTGAAAATAAGCCCTCCCTGAAAATATTGCAACACAGCAGCAGCCATGAGGTGACCCCGCTCGGCGCCTCCTGCACCTCAAAAATAATAAGACCTCCCCAAAAATAAGGCCAAGTGCTTATTTCAGGGGTCAAAAGAAAATGACACAATCTTATTTTCAGGAAAACACAGCATTGTCTTTGGAAATTATTGCAATTCTGAAGTTCTGGTAATTGTGAAATTTCTCATTTATACTTTCCTTTCCTTTTAAAAGAAAAAAAAAACCTGTTGAGTTTTCAATATGATGGACATTTATTTACATCTATTTTAAGTTAGGGTTGGCTGAGCGATACACAAGGCGAGCGGTTGATTGATTAAAGCAGAAATTCTATCTAAACTATCAGAGAGAGCGATCTTTGAGAATTTAGTCTGGTTCACAGTTTAACTGACCTAATTCACATTTCTTGTCTGACCCAATTATTCTCCGTACTTGGATGATGCATTTATGGCCTGAAACGAAGTGCCAAGATGCATGCAGAATTATGCATTTTTGAATTAATAACCGAGGGGCATTGAGCTCTAGCCTGGGAGGCTTCTCATAAATTTGTCTTGTGAGCCACTTGCCCCAAAGATGCTTTTTCAAGAGGCAACTGGACTCTCTTTGTTTTTTTCCTTGAGGCTTAACATTTTCACATTTTCACTTCACATCCAAGAAGCTTCTTTGGTTCAATCATGGAAAAGCACCTTTGGGAAAACCATGCCCTGGATGACTGAGGATATCCATAGATATCCATCCATTGTGTGCTGTTAGGAATATAATCTAACGGTTGGGTTGGCAATATATAAATCATGTAACAATGCTATGCCTGCTTCTTTAAATCATACTGTAAAATGTGATTGGTTGCTGTTTCCTCAATCGGCCATAAGAGGGAGCCAGAATGACTGTTAGTTCTCTGTTTGTTAGATGCTGGGCTGATCTGATCTGAGTGTTTTGGAAGCTGGCTGTTAGAAAGTGCTGTGAGCTATTATAAGTTTTGCAACTGCTAGCAAACTTTGAGTACCGGACTGATTATATGATACTGGACTATGTTATTTGGATTATCCCTTAACTGAAAGACATTGATGACTGTCTGTCTTATCCGTGTATGACTTGGACTGTTTGATGGACTCTGATAACTCTATTTCCACGAAAGTAAAAGCCTATTTAAACTGCAGTGTCTCTGTATGCTGGTTTGTGTGTTCTCCAACACAACTCTCACACTCGCTCTCCCAATGGGGAGCTTACCTAACTTGTGCCACTTCCACCTCTACCTGGACTAGCAGACCACCAGTGGTCACTGATGGTTTGGTTGCCTCCGACATGGACTATTGCAATGCAATGAAATTGGGGCTACCTTTGGAAGTCATTCAACAGCTGCAGCTGGCCCTGATTGCAGCAGTTTGGACAATGATGGCTAGATCTCATTGTGCCCTTCTAGGACACAATGGTCTCCTTTGGTTACCGTTAGATTCTGAGTAGGCAGTGCAATGTCCCAGTGATTAAAAGCACTGAGCAATGATAGCTCAGGTTTGAGACTCGAGCCCTGCATGACGGGGTGAGCGCCCATTGCTGGCCTCATCTTCTGCCCCTAGCAGTTCAAAAGCATGCAAATGCGATTAGATCAGTGGCTTGGTGGGCATGTGACTGGGTGGGTGTGGCTTTGTGGTCATATGATTAGATGGACGCGGCTTGTTGGTCATGTGACCGGGTGCACGATTGACTCACACACAATGTAAAGGCAGCTGGACTTCACACAAAATTGTCCCTCCAACAAGCAGGAACCTCACAGACAATCAGGCACAGCTGATTGTTGCACAGTTGAACCTTTTTTTAAAAGCATATTTTACTACTGGTTCGGGCGAAGACCAAGGCGGTGTACCAGGTCTGTGGCATAACAAGTTACAAATATATAATGCTGTGGAGGAATGGAGTTTCATACTAAGGAAGAACTACAATTCGCTCCCTCTGGGTTGGGGTTTCACCATAAAAGGCAAGGAAAGTTGAGCAAAACTTAAAGAACATTAGACCCGAACACAACAAATATATATATATAAAGGGGTTTATCGGGATGAGGACTCAGCTTCGTGCTGCTGGGGAAGCCTCGGTCAGAACATAACCACTAAATGAATGGTGTGGTGAGACCTTCTGAACCTCCATTCTAATATCCACCTGTATCTCCCTCTTCTTCAGAAGTAAGCAAAGGTGATGTCTACCTGTCTTCACCATCTGCGATTCAATCTGCAGAACGTTAGGTACTCTGGAGGAATTTATAGGGAAGGTTGTTGAATAGTTTGTGCAACCTTCAGGGTGGACCTGGTTAAGATAAAGGAAAACCACAGGTCTGGTCTTTGAGAATCAAAATAGTGAAGAACAGGATGTCACAAAGATCCTTTTTTCAAGAGGCAACTGGACTTTCTGGTTTTTCTTTGAAGATGTTTCGCTTCTCATCCAAGAAGCTTCTGAAGTTTCTTGGATGAAAAGTGGAACGTCTTCAAAGAAAAAAAAACAGAAAGTTCTGTTGCCCCTTGAAAAAAAGCACCATTGGGACAACCATGACCTGGATGACTAAGAGTCTCCATAGACATGAAGAACAGGATGTCTCACTTTGGCTTACACTTAGCTCAGGTGTTGTTTACAATGCTATCTGCTCAACCAATTCTTTCAATTACGGCCATTGACGTTCCCACTCCCCTTACTGGTAAGAGTTGCCCCAGGGCATGCTCAACCATGAAGACAATGTGATATGATGAGACCTTCTGAACCTCCATTCCAATGTCCACCTGCCTCTTCCTCTTCTTCAGAAGTAAGCGAAGTATGGATCCAACTCATACCAACCACCCATAATATCACTGATGTTCAGTGGCTATGGAGTTTATACGCCAAAGTCCCTGGAGCTGAAATAAATTGTTATTTGATAAGACTGGTTAAAGCAGATAATTTCATAATTATCTTGATTACCATGCTGCCACCTTAAAACAACCTTATTTACTGAGAATGAATTATATTTGTCAATAAATGTCACATAAAGAGCTCACTGCAGTGTGTTAAAATAGGTCTTTTTGTGTTGGCTACGTATTCTTATATTTAACTAGCTGTATACCCCTGCTTCGCGCTGAAACTATGTGATCGGGCAATGCAGGAGAAATCCGGATCACTCCAGTTCAATCTGTTGGCTCAGTGGTGGTCGGGGATTGAAACAAAAAAGGGAATATCGCTCCCGCCGCCTTGAGTCCAGAAATAGTTCCATAGGTGGAAGGCGTAGACATTTTGGTGAGGTATCAATGTTTAGTACTGTAAAGAGCCCCAGACTGCTCCCAAGTGAAGGAGTGGAACGTCTGCCAGTTTAAACTGAAGTAACGGAACGTGAGGCAACTGGCAGTTGGAACAGAGTTCTTTTCAGGCGGGGTGGGGGAGTAGAACTCCTTAGCATCAGATTGTGTTAATTACTGTACAAGAAATGCTAATGATCTGATGTACATTTTGAAAAACCCTTTCTTAGCTAGCAACTAGAATCCAGAGGAACGTAAGTGCCAAATTTTAACTTTGTATGCTTTACGGTTCTGGAGATTTTGTGAGGAGTGAGTAGTATTTGGCTTTTATATATATATAGATTTGCATGTGGAATCTTTGGCTTATTGGATCCAACAATTGAAGAACATTTGAGGTCGCAATTTGGGAGATGTTGAATGCAAACTGTTGTTATAGGCTGATGATATCCTATGTCTTTTTGATTATTATTATTAGCATTCTTTATTTTTTTTAAAATGCACTCAGTGCAACAGTTTAGTAAGATTTCAGATTATTCAACCAACCGGAAGAAGTCAAATATATTTTCTATACGCTGTATGGTATCTGTGGGAATCTAAATTTTGGAGTTTTAAATATAGTTTGAATATCCTAGGAAGATCTCTTTAATGGCAAACATATCCATTTAACTGGAGATAGGTGGCTCAGTGGCTAAGACACTGAGTTTGTCAATCTGAAAGGTCGGCAGTTCGGCGGTTCAAATCCCTAGTACAGGTGACCTCCAAGGTCCCTTCCACCTCTGTTACTGTTTATTGTTTACTATATTGATATTAACTGATGGTTTAAAATGCCTTAGGTCTTAGGGGAAAGGTTTTTTTTTCTCCAAAATGAATGTCACTCCTAAAGTGATGTCTGTCTGTCTCTCTATCTGCCTGCCAAACTGCAGGCCAGCCTACATACCTCTATCTGTCTCTGTCCATTTGTCCATCCATGCATGCATGCATCCATTCATCCAGATAATCTAGCTATCTAGCTAAGGGTTCATCGACAAAAGGGCGACCGACAAAAGTGCGCCCGATGAAACCGCGGTGACAAAACCGCGAGTTCTAAACCGCACCGATGAATGAGCGCTGAAGCACACCGACAACAGCGCTCTAACCCTAACCCTAACCCTAACCCTAACCCTAACCCTAACCCTAACCCTAACCCTAACCCTAACCCTAACCCTAACCCTAACCCTAACCCTAACCCAACCTAACCCTAACCCTAACCCTAACCCTAACCCTAAACCTAACCCTAACCCTAACCCTAAACCTAACCCCAACCCCAACCCCAAACCTAACCCTAACCCTAACCCTAACCCTAAACCTAACCCTAAACCTAACCCTAACCCTAACCCTAACCCTAACCCTAACCCTAACCCTAACCCTAACCCTAACCCTAAACCTAACCCTAACCCTAACCCTAAACCTAACCCCAACCCCAACCCCAACCCCAAACCTAACCCTAACCCTAACCCTAAACCTAACCCTAAACCTAACCCTAAACCTAACCTTTTGTCGTGCGCGCATTTGTCGGGTCACGCTAGCTAACTATGCTAACCTATCTAGCTATCTATGTCTGTATCTATTGTCTGCCTGTCTGCCTATCTATCTATCATCTCTATCATCAGGATATCTAGGTTATTAATACCTACTACATTATTTAAACAAATTGACAAATCCAAGCAAATTTTTTTTCAACTCTGATTTCCTATGAAGAAGGGGTTTTAAAGTTCCTGGAATTTCAGCTTCACCGTTAGTCAAAGTTAGTTTCTCTGGGAATTTAAATCAAATAAAAACAAAACAAAATTTTGTTTAAATAAAACCAAAGAAAAGAGAAAAAAATTCCTGGGTGTAATTGGATAGATATTGTTTGTCCCTTGCCATTTTAGCTAGTGCCACTCCAAAGCTAGTTACTGCCGTTGGTCAGAAATGGTGCTGTTAGAAAGTGCCGTGAGCTATTATAGGTTTTGCAACTGCTAGCAAACTTTGTGTACCGGACTGTTTGTATGATTCTGGACTATGTTATTTGGATTATCCCTTAACTGAAAGACATTGATGACTGTCTGTCTTATCCGTGTATGACTTGGACTGTTTGATGGACTCTGATACCTCTATTTCCACGAAAGTAAAAGCCTATTTAAACTGCAGTGTCTCTGTATGCTGGTTTGTGTGTTCTCCAACACAACTCTCACAACGCATCGCTGAACGCACTCTCTCTCCCAACGGGGAGCTTACCTAACTTGTGCCTTGCTTGAGCAGTAGACAACTATGAGTTGGACTAGATGACCTATAAGGTCCCTTCCAGTTCTGCTAATCTGGAATATTTCTTTTGCATTTAAGGCAGAAAGATATATGTGAATGTTGCTGGAGGCTTAAATTTGATTCATAAGAGGAAATTAATATTCTGGGATAACCACAATTTGAGAGTTGCAGTTTTTTTTCCCCCTGGAGCTGTGGGTGAAACAATACCTTAGATTAGCTTATTTTTCATCAGTCTTTTTGGACCACAACAAGACTTTGCATTGTCCATAACTACTGGAGGGCAAAACAATCCGCTTAAATTTCTCTTGACTATACAATTTGAGCTGGGCTTGATAGCAGCTCCTCAGATGCCTCTGGATAATCCTAAACCTACTTTTTTTTTTAAATAGACAGCATTAACTGCCTGATTCTTTGCAGAGTCATTTACGTGAGTCTTCTAAAACAGGAGATTCCCTTGCAGTTAATGGCAGCAATTTAGCTATTGCAATACAGCTAAAGCGAATAACAGGTTTGGCCATTAAGGTAATGAACTTCATGTTGCCGTAAATATTTTATCAGTCATCTTGAAAAGAACTTGCCAGGAGAAGAAATCCAATACAAAAAGGTAAATGGTGATTTATCGCCAGAAGAGTGCCCTAAAGGTGCTAATATTTCGGAAGAATTGTTTTTTGCTAAAATTGTAGAGAGAGCTGAAGCATTCACGGTGGATGCATGAGGTGAAGCTGAGAAACAAACAGAATAATTATAAATAATTACTCGTATCGGAAAAGAGGAAACAGTAACAAATTCTAAGAAACTGATTCTGAAAAGATTTGGATGTTGTTGTTAGTCGCAAAGTCGTGTCTGACTCATCGCGACTCCATGGACAACGTTCCTCCAGTCCTCTCTGTCCTCTACCATCCTCTGGAGTCCATTTAAGCTCATGCTGACTGCTTCAGTGACTTCATCCAGCCACCTCCTTCTCTGTCGTCCCCTTCTTCTTTTGCCCTCCATCTTTCCCAGCATGAGGCTCTTCTCCAGTGAGTCCTTCCTTCTCCTTAGGTGGCCAAAGTCTTTGAGTTTCCTCTTCAGGATCTGGCCCTCTGAAGAGCAGTCAGGGTTGATCTGACTGAGGCCGAGGTGGCGCAGTGGTTAAATGCAGCACTGCAGGCTACTTCAGCTGACTGCAGTTCTGCAGTTCGGCTGTTCCAATCTCACCGGCTCAGGGTTGACTCAGCCTTCCATCCTTCTGAGGTGGGTAAAATGAGGACCCAGATTGTTGTTGAGGGCAATATGCTGACCCTGTAAACCGCTTAGAGAGGACTGAAAGCCCTATGAAGCGGTATATAAGTCTAACTGCTATTGCTATGGCTATTGCTATCTCCTCTAGGACTGACCGGTTGGATGGCCTTCCAGTCCAAGGGACTCGCAGGGGTCTTCTCCAGCACCAGAGTTCAAAGGCCTCCATTCTTTGGCGCTCAGCATTCCTTATGGTCCAACCTTCACAGCCATCCATTGCAATTTGAATAAACACCCATAATTTGGATTAAGAACCTTTCTCTTCAAAACAGTAACACCCCCCCTCCGTTAATACATAGAAATATTCTTATCTGCAAATTCACCAGCATAAGGATATTAAGTGTGCATTAACTCTCTTTTTCAAGGAGCTGATACACCAGTCTTGGTTCAACATATGCATCCACAGGCAGTCCTTGACTTATGACCACAATTAAGCCCAACATTTCTATTGTTAAGTGAGTTTTACAACTTTTCTTGCTTCGGTTGTTCAGTGAATCACTGCAGTGGATAAGTTAGTAGCCCGGTTGTTAAATGAATCTGGCTCCCCCATTGGCCTTGCTTGTCAAAAGGTCGCAAAAAGAGGAATCACGTTTAGAAATTCACTTCTACCTTCTAGTTCATAAAGTATCTCAGTTCTATGCCATTTGCCCTTTAGTTATTAACTAAACTAATACAAAGATTTTAATTAGGAGGCTGGAGACTAAAATACACGAAGAACGGATTGCAGGAACTGGGCATGGCTAGTTTAATGAAAAGAAGGACTAGGGGAGACATGATAGCAGTCTTCCAATATCTCAGGGGCTGCCACAAAGAAGAGGGAGTCAAGCTATTCTCCAAAGCACCTGAGGGCAGGACAAGAAACAATGGGTGGAAACTAATCAAGGAGAGAAGCAACTTAGAACTAAGGAGAAATTTCCTGACAGAACAAGCAGTGGAACTGCTTGCCTCCAGAATTTGTGAATGCTCCAACACTGGAGGTTTTTAAGTAGATGTTGGACATCCAGTTGTCTGAAGTAGTGTCGGGTTTCCTGCATAGGCAGCGGGTTGGACTAGAAGACCTCCAAGCAGAGATGGGTTCCTGCCAGTTCGCATCTGTTCGGTAGAACCGGTTCATCAAATCTACCGAACCGGTTAGAAGAGGTTCCACCAGTGGACCCGGAAAGCAGGCCACACCTACAGAAGAGGTTCCAAAAAATTTTGAAACCCACCACTGACACACACACACATACACACACAGACAGACAGACAGACTCACACAGAGAGAGAAAGAGAAAGAAAGGAAGAAATAAAGAAAAAAAGAAAAAAAGAAAGAAAAAGTGAGGGAGAGATGAAAGAAAAAAAGGAAAAGGGGACAGAGAAACAAAAGGAAGAAAAGAGAGAGAGAGAGAGAAAGAAAGAAAGAAAGAAAGAAAGAAAGAAAGAAAGAAAGAAAGAAAGAAAGAAAGAAAGAAAGAAAGAAAGAAAGAAAACACATGGCCGGCAAGCCACTCCCACCAGGTTGAATGAATTGGTTGTTTTAGAACATAGAATAATAAGGTGGGAAGGGACCTTAGAGGTCTTCTACTCCAGCCCTAAGCAGGAGACCCATCCCATTCCAGACAAATGGCTGTCTAACCTTCTTGAGAACTTCCAGTGATGGTGCACCAACTTCCGGGGGGGGGCAAGCCGTTCCACTGATTAATTGTTCCCACCGTCAGGGAATTTCTCCTTAGTTCTAGACTCCTCTCCGTTGTCTCTTTTCTTATATACATATACCGTGTTTCCCCAAAAATAAGACAGGGTCTTATTTTCTTTTGACCCCCCCCCCCAAAAAAATAAGCGCTTGGCCTTATTTTCAGGGAGGTCTTATTATCTTTGAGGTGCGGGAGGCGGAGAGCGTGGTCACCTCATGGCTGCTGCTGTGTTGCAATCTTTTCGTAGAGGGCTTATTTTCAGGGGAGGGCTTATTTTAGCGCATGTGCTCAAAAGCCCCATTGGTCTTATTTTATTTGGAGTTTTTGGAGTTATTATCTGCAGAGGTCTTATTTTGGGGGGGAACAGTGTGTGTGTGTGTGTGTGTGTGTGTGTGTGTGTCAGGGGTGGGTTTCAACCAGTTCGCGGCGGTCCCCGCGAACCGGTTGGTCGGAGAACCCGGAAGTAAGTAACTTCCGGGAACGGCGAAGGGCCCACCCGCCCGCCCGCGTTCCTTACCCGGTTTTGACGAGTTCTGCGCTTCCACGCATGCGCAGGACACATACAGCGCCTGCGCGATCCTCCAGGAGCAGCTGGAGCATCGCACAGATGCTAGTACTCATGTGTGTGCTGCGCGCGTGCACGAGGACGCCGCTGGCCCCGTCCCAACCCAACCGGTTGGAACGGGGCGAGAAACCCACCCCTGGTGTGTGTGTGTAGAGTGAATCTAGAGAAAGGACTGTCATTGTGCGAGAACATTTGTTTATAGTTTCTCTCGGAACATGTTGTTTGTCCTTCTCTCAGTTGCGTGTCCCCAACAACATTCCTTTAATGGTGAGGAGCTCCTCCAGTGTGTCTTTCATTGCATGGAAACACTTGACATGAATTCTACTCAGCTCAGTTTATTCGTCCGTTAAGGGCTGGTTCTAGATGTCCCACTGCCTCAGGTCAGGCTGTGCTGTAATTTTGAATCGCTCTCCTGGAAAATCGGGGCTCCGTAAAGCATTTCCTCCCTTTATCTAAACCCAAGGAACAGGGAGAGAGAAAATCCCCAAATTTGACATGTGGTGGCACTGTCGCAACGAAGCTGGGAACTAGTCCACCAGCAAGATGCATCTTGGAGGCTTCTGGTGACAAACCAGCTTGAGGAAGTGTTTTGGGGTGCCAGAAACCCAAAGGAGGAAGGGTGGGGTACAAGCCGGAAAGTATTTCTTTTCAAGAAGGTTTGAACATTTTTCTGGCATATATGTTCGTTCCATTAATTCCATTCCACTTCTGCATCTGTTTGTGATTCCCCCCCCCCCTTTCTTTCTTAGAAGCTCAGACAAAACTTCGCCTTTCCATTTTTATACGCCACTTTCCTTCGTGCCCACGCGGTCTTCAGCGGCTCTCTCTAATGCACTTTTTTTTTCCCTACCAGAAAGAAAAATGCATCACAAAACGGGGGGGGGGGGGTGTTATTGAAAAGAAAGCAGAAATGAGGTCATAGTCAAATGCAAAGTCAAATTCTGAATTTCTGCTTTATCCCTTTGGGAGAGGCAAGAAAGAGAAAATAGCTTTCTTTCGCAAACGAAGAAGCTGAAGGCACCAATAGAATCATAGCGTCTTTATTAATGGGCTTAATATTTTAATACTAGCTGATAACGGGGCATTGCCTGGATATTTATTTATCCCAATCCTATATTAGATAGGAAAAGCCCTGATTTCGGCGTCAATTATATTAGTTCCAAATGTTTTTCCCTGTGCCCCCAGAAGTGTCAAGTGATACCACCTTAATTTCTAATGTTGGATTTTCCCCCCTTCCAGAGGGAGGCTCCTTGTAGAATACTGTGAAGCCGTTACCATGGCGAACTCCACTGCACTGCACAGTAGAAGCCATTTTATGGCAGTACGGTAGAAGCCATTTTAAGGCACAGCAGGTGATATCTTAACAGAGCACACACCCCGAGGGGTGTTAGGGGTGTCTTACCCCCCATAGTATTGGTTTCCAGAGTGTAAATCATCTGTGTACAAAGTTTGGTTGAAATTGCTCAAGGCGTTCCGGAGTTATGCTGGAACATAGATATACACACAGTTGTGTGTGTGTGTCTATGTTCCAGCATAGCTTGAGCAAACACGCTATTGAGTAAATAAGATCTTGCTAGTATTATCAATACTCCAACCCTTAAACCCATTTTTTAAACCTCCTTCTAGCAATGCAGGTCCAGCTGCAATTGGACTCAACTAATCAAACATTCTAAATTTTAAAGCATCCCTGTTTAATAGGTAAGGAGAAGATGATACTAATGAAAAGTCCCTATTTAATATTTCTGCCCTGCATCCATGACTTTGGAAGATATGATCATTCACTATAAAAGTGTTTTTTTTTAATGAAAAAAAAAACTTCTTCTTCTTCTTCTTCTTCTTCTTTCTTCTTCTTCTTCTTCTTCTTCTTTCTTCTTCTTCTTCTTCTTTCTTCTTCTTCTTCTTCTTCTTCTTCTTCTTCTTCTTCTTTCTTCTTCTTCTTTCTTCTTCTTCTTCTTCTTCTTCTTCTTCTTCTTCTTCTTCTTCTTCTTCTTCTTTCTTCTTCTTCTTCTTCTTCTTCTTCTTCTTCTTCTTTCTTCTTCTTCTTCTT
>NC_045547.1:76368118-76398118 GCF_009769535.1 Thamnophis elegans
CTCCTTCCTTCCTTCCCTCCTTCCTTCCCTCCTTTCTTCTCGATAGGAGAGGCTTCTGTGGGGCCAACCTGAGGGAGAGAAGGGGAGAGGAGAGGCTTATGTGAGGCAAGCCTGAGGGAGAGAAGGGGATAAAAGAGGAACAATGGGGCCAGTCTGAGGGAGAGAATGGGAGAGGAGAGGCTTCTGTGAGGCCAACCTGAGGGAGAGAAGGGGAGAGGAGAGGCTTCTGTGAGGCAAGCCTGAGGGAGAGAAGGGGATAAAAGAGGAACAATGGGGCCAGTCTGAGGGAGAGAATGGGAGAGGAGAGGAGAGGCTTCTGTGAGGCCAACCTGAGGGAGAGAAGGGGAGAGGAGAGACTTCTGTGGGCAAGCCTGAGGGAGAGAATGGGAGAGGAGAGGAGAGGCTTCTGTGGGGATAACCTGAGGGAGAGAAGGGGAGAAGAGGGAAGAGGCCTCTGTGGGGCAAGCCTGAGGGAGAGTGAGGGATAAAAGAGGACCAATGGGGCCAGCCTGAGGAAGAGAAGGGGATAAGATAGGAGAGGCCTCTGTGGGGCAAGCCTGAGGGAGAGAAGGGGATAAAAGAGGATCAATGGGGCCAGTCTGAGGGAGAGAAGGGGAGAGGAGAGGCTTATGTGAGGCAAGCCTGAGGGAGAGAAGGGGATAAAAGAGGAACAATGGGGCCAGTCTGAGGGAGAGAATGGGAGAGGAGAGGCTTCTGTGAGGCCAACCTGAGGGAGAGAAGGGGAGAGGAGAGGCTTCTGTGAGGCAAGCCTGAGGGAGAGAAGGGGATAAAAGAGGAACAATGGGGCCAGTCTGAGGGAGAGAATGGGAGAGGAGAGGAGAGGCTTCTGTGAGGCCAACCTGAGGGAGAGAAGGGGAGAGGAGAGACTTCTGTGGGCAAGCCTGAGGGAGAGAATGGGAGAGGAGAGGAGAGGCTTCTGTGGGGATAACCTGAGGGAGAGAAGGGGAGAAGAGGGAAGAGGCCTCTGTGGGGCAAGCCTGAGGGAGAGTGAGGGATAAAAGAGGACCAATGGGGCCAGCCTGAGGAAGAGAAGGGGATAAGATAGGAGAGGCCTCTGTGGGGCAAGCCTGAGGGAGAGAAGGGGATAAAAGAGGATCAATGGGGCCAGTCTGAGGGAGAGAACTGAGGGAGAGAAGTGTCGATTTATCAAGCCCAATCACATAGTTTTGTAGCGGAGCACAGGTATCCAGCTAGTACTGTAATAAAGGCGGGAAATAATACAATAAAATAAAAAAATAATTTAAAAATAAAATAATAAAACAAAACAAAATAAATGTTTCGTTTGCGCAAATTAAGTTTGGAGCCAGCAATTAATCTCGTATGGCTTATAAAGCACGTGCCATGTCTTGTTGGAGGCTGGCATCGAGACGCTGTCATTCCCTGCAAAATCTTCTTTTCAGAATAAAATAAAATTAGGACCCCTTGAATGGAAGTGTACAGCTTGGCTGAGTCAGAGTATGACTTTTCGAAATCCAGACTGTATATTTTCCTGGAAACTGCAAAACTATAATTGCTTTGTTTGTCTCGCTGGTGTGAGTGACGCTTAACAAGTTTTCTTTCCTTCGTGTTTTCTACATTTGCAGAGGTCCCCAAAACAGAGAAAACGTTTGAGGAGAGGTTAATTCTGAAGGCTTTCCTGCTGAAGTTTGTAAATTCTTATGCGCCCATTTTTTACGTGGCTTTTTTTAAAGGGAGGTAAGTTGGATCAGCTCTATAAGCATTTGCTTTTAATACCTGGCCTCACTTTGGCTTGTTATTGTGGTGATAGTTTGGCTTGTTATTGTGGTGATAGTTTTACTACACAATACCCTCAGGGTTATAGGTTTTTAATTGCATTTATAGTATAAAGGTAAAGGTAAAGGTTCCCCTCACACATATGTGCTAGTCATTCCTGACTCTAGGGGGCGGTGCTCATCTCTGTTTCAAAGCCGAAGAGCCAGCGCTGTCCGAAGACGTCTCCGTGGTCATGTGGCCTATTTTTCTACTTGCATTTTTACATGCTTTTGAACTGCTAGGTTGGCAGAAGCTGGGACAAGTAGCGGGAACTCACTCCGTTACATAACAATAGCAGTTAGACTTATATACCGCTTCATAGGGCTTTCAGCCCTCTCTAAGCGGTTTACAGAGTCAGCATATCACCCCCACAGTCTGGGTCCTCATTTTACCCACCTCGGAAGGATGGAAGGCTGAGTCAACCCTGAGCCGGTGAGATTTGAACCGCTGAACTGCTGAACTAGCAGTCAGCTGAAGTGGCCTGCAGTACTGCACTCTACCCACTGCGCCACCCCTACCTACATGGCGGTAGGGATTCGAACTGCCGACCTTTCTGATTGACAAGGTGAGAGTTTTAGCCACTGAGTATAGGTAGTCACAAATGAGCCCAAATTCTCCATTGCTAAGGAAAGACAGTTGTTAAGGGAGCTTTGCTCAATTTTAAGGCCTTTCCCCCCCCACAGGTGTTAAGCAAATCACTGCAGTTGTTAAGTGATTCGTATGGTCGCTAAGCAAATCTGGTTTCCCCCATTGATGTCATTTGTCAGAAACCAGCTGGGAAAGTCACAGAGAGGGATGACCTGACAGGCAGTTGTCAAAAATACGGGCACCTGATTTTTGATCGAATGACCGTGAGGAGTGGTCATGATCCTAAGTGACAAAGCTGGCTGGGTGACCTTGGGACAGTCCCAGTGGTGGGATTCCAAATCTTTCCCTACCAGCTCTACAAGAGTGTGCTTTGAGCGTGCTTCGCGCGCACACGCAGCACTCAAAGACTTCCCTCGGTGTCAGTGTTGGTGAGCTGAGCTGTTTTTTTTTAGCTCAGCTACCGCGCGAATCAGCTGAGGTAAAAAAAAAAACCAAGGGAATATGGGACAGGGAACGGCTAGGGCGGGAGGGCGGGGCCAACCAGAGGTTGTATTTGCCGGTTCTCCGAACTACTCAAAATTTCCACTACCGAACGAGGGTGAGATAATACGGAAGATACAGATAGAGCCGAGGTGGCGCAGTGGTTAAATGCAGCACTGCAGGCTACTTCAGCTGACTGCAGCTCTGCAGTTCGGCTGTTCAAATCTCACCGGCTCAGGGTTGACTCAGCCTTCCATCCTTCCGAGGTGGGTAAAATGAGGACCCGGATTGTTGTTGGGAGCAATTTGCTAACTCTGTAAACCACTTAGAGAGGGCTGAAAGCCCTATGAAGCGGTATATAAGTCTAACTGCTATTGCTATTGCTATCTTAGAATGTGCAAAGATGGATAAATTCACCAAGGAAATTCACAGAAAGGAGGAAACTGAATACTATTTAATTTGGGAAAAATGGTATAAAAAGGCTAGATGATAGAAACGGTAAATAAGAATCTGGAAAATATAGTTTGCATTATAGAAGAAGTAGGAATTAGTGACAAGAAGGTAGGAAAAGTAGGATTTACAGCAGTAGAAAAAGTTATTTATTAGTAGAAGAGCAATAAAGTCTGTCTGATACAAATGATCAAACATAGATAAGCGAAAGAGTAAGGAATATTAGGATGATAAGTGTAAAAAATGTATAGAGATGGATTGAGAGGGGAAAAAAATGTTTGTAAAGATGTACCGATAGATATCTGCTGTAAGAAGGAATGGGAAGTTCCAATGTTATTTGTAAATGTGTATAAGTGTTTATAACAGTGGTAGTCAACCTGGTCCCTACCGCCCACTAGTGGGCGTTCCAGCTTTCATGGTGGGCGGTAGGGTTTTTGTACAATATTGAAGCACTTTCCTTTGTTAAAAAAATTAATTGACTTATTAAAAAATGTCATAGCATTATTTAAAAACATTTTCATTAGGTTTTCATAAAATCACCATTACTGTGGAACCGGTGGGCGGTTAGAAAATTTTACTACTAACAGAGACTAACAAAAGTGGGCGGTAGGTATAAAAAGGTTGACTACCCCTGGTTTATAATATAAAAATTAAAAAAATAATTCCGCTACCGGTTTGCCCAAACCACTCCGAACTGTCTGTATCCTTCTCTCTGAGCCGAGGTGGCGCAGTGGTTAAATGCAGCACTGCAGGCTACTTCAGCTGACTGCAGTTCAGCAGTTCGGCTGTTCAAATCTCACCGGCTCAGGGTTGACTCAAACCTTCCATCCTTCCGAGGTGGGTAAAATGAGGACCCGGATTGTTATTGGGGGTGATATGCTGACTCTGTAAACCACTTAGAGAGGGCTGAAAGCCCTATGAAGCGGTATGTAAGTCTAACTGCTATTGCTATTGCTATTCTCTCAGCCCTAGGAAGGAGGCAATGGCAAACATCTTGCCAAGATAGCCTATGAATCAGAACCCAACTGGACCACGGGGTGGGGGTGGGGGCTCAAATTGCAAAGCTTAACAGTGTCAGTCAAACAGATGTTTGCCTATCCTGATGTTTCTTTCCCAAAGTGTCCGGTGGGGCAGGGGATGGGGAAGAGACAAGGAAAAGGAGTCACATGCTTGGAGGAACTGCAGTTCAGCCCCAGGCAAATACTGTTTACTGGGAGGAGGAGAGGGGGATCATCTTGGATCCATCCTAGCCCGCCGGGGGATCAGAGAAACGTTTCTCTTTCCATCCGCCAGATTCCTGGCATCGCCTTCCTAAGGACATGAAACGCGCATGGAGTTTTCGTGCCGAGCAGAAGCGGGCTGCTTTTGTTTTCCGTGCCAGATGTCTTGGGAGGTCTGAAAATGTCACAGAGTGGGCACGCGGCCATCTAAATTCTCACTTATTTATTTTATTGATGGGCAGCAGCCCCATTTGAAAGCCTGGCTCGCAGCTTTCAACACCTGGAATTTCTAGGGTGGACATCTGCTCTGGAGGACGAGGAATTTCCTTTCCTTGCAGGAAACACTGTGCTTAAATCAGGTTTCCAAAAAGCATTTGAGGCTTTTCCTTCCTCGGTTAAAATGACGTCCCTCATCCTCCTCCATTTGCCCAGTAAAAGGAGCAACAGGATTTCGGGAGAATCACGGTCAGGAAAACAGGGACACACGGGAAGTGATGGATGTACCTGTGAAAAATCTCGAATCTTAACTTATCCATCCCAAACTTTCCCCCAGGGGTTTCCACCTGCAGATGGCCCTGTTTCCCCATGATGCTTGCTTGATTGCAAAAATTGTGGGTTTGCAGGCCACCTTCCCCAATTGAAAGAGATGCTGGGATGAACAGAAAGACCCGGCCAGCTGTTTTTTTTTAAAAAAAAATGTCTGTGGAAATTCTCCATCATCCGGGTCACGGTTGTCCCAAAAGTGCTTTGTTTTCAAGAGACCACTGGATTTTCTAGTTTTTTTTTTCTTTCTTTTGAAGTTGTTTCGCTTCTCATCCAAGAAGCTTCTTCAGCTCTGACTGGATGGTCGGGAATGGAAGTATCAATTTTGCAGGCGTTTTAGGGGATTTGCAGGTTCCTCGACCACACCCACTTGTGCCCCCCCCACTTCACTGCTCCCCCAAAGCAGCTATGGTTAGTTACCCCACAGCACAGCAAGGAATCTGACGATTCTTTCAAGAGCCCCCCGGAGAACACATCCTGTTGGCGCTGTACATGGGGCTGCCCCTGAAAAGTGTCCGGAGACTACAATTGGTCCAGAATGCAACCGCACAAGCGATATTGGGTGTACCTAGATACACCCATGTTACACCCATCCTCCGCGAGCTGCACTGGCTCCCGATCTGTCTCCGAATGCGCTTCAAGGTGCTGGTTGTTACCTTTAAAGCCCTGCATGGCTTAGAGCCTGGATATCTATGGGACCGTCTTCTGCCATATACCTCCCAGCGGCCGATAAGATCTCACAGAGTGGGCCTTCTCCGGGTGCCGTCAACTAGACAATGTCGTTTGACGGCTCCTCGGGGGAGAGCCTCCTCTGTAGCTGCTCCGGCCCTATGGAACGATCTACCCCCAGAGATCCGGACCCTCCCCACTCTCGCGGCCTTCAAAAAGTCTATTAAGACCTGGCTTTTCCGGCAGGCCTGGGGCTGTTGACCTCTTGAATGAGGCCCAGCCCCACTACGGTTGAGTGTGTTGTGTTTTTAACCTGCTTTATTTCTTATGTTTTAAACTTTTTTAGTACTTTTTAAATTGTCTTTTATGTAAGCCGCCCGGAGTCCTTCGGGATTGGGCGGCATATAAGTTTATTAAACTTCAACTGTTGCTGAGATTCAGCCTCCCCCCCACCGCAAAAAAACCCACCTTTCTTTTATAGATGTATATAATCATGGTGTATTTTTCTGTTACTGATTTCATCCCGTTTATCTGTTTGTCCTCAGGTTTGTGGGACGCCCTGGTCAGTACGTCTACATGTTTGCTGGTTACCGAATGGAAGAGGTAAATTGCCCATACAGGGAGTCCTCGACTTACGGCCGTTCATTTAGTGACCATTCAAGTTTCAACAGCACTGGAGAAAGGGACATAAAGCCATTCTCACACTGTGTTAGTAACTTAACATCTGCAGGGATTCACTTAACAACTGCGGCAGGAAAGGTCGCAAAATGACTTCACTTATTAACTGTCTTGTTTAGCAACAAGAGCCGAGGTGGCGCAGTGGTTAAATGCAGCACTGCAGGCCACTTCAGCTGACTGCAGTTCTGCAGTTCGGCGGTTCAAATCTCACCGGCTCAGGGTTGACTCAGCCTTCCATCCTTCCAAGGCGGGTAAAATGAGGACCCGGATTGTTGTTGGGGGCAATATGCTGACTCTGTAAACCGCTTAGAGAGGGCTGAAAGCCCTATGAAGCGGTATATAAGTCTAACGGCTATTGCTATTGCTAACATCAATGCTGGGCTCGATTGTGGTCATAAGTCAAGGACTAATCTTCTAAGGGTGAACATATTTTTTTGTTAAATTCTATCCGAACTTTCATGGCACTGCTGCGATCCCTGAGGTTATGATTCCCAAACCTTGTGGTTAGCATTATGTTTCCAGTGTAAGGTCAGAAACGTCATCGGAATTAAAATTAAAGGAAATGAAATTAAAATAGTCCCTGAAATTGATTGACAATAGACCTAAAACCAAAAAATATAAATTGGTTTTCTTTTCTATGCGTCATTTATGACTTCTCTGGCTCTATTTCAGCAAGCCAAATGCTATGGAAACATTTCAAAATGCTCGGCATAATGGATGGCTTGAATTGTATCTGTTCTGTTGCCCACCACCTTATTTAATGTAATTATGCAGATTATGAGAGGCAGTTGGTTAAGGCACCAGGCTGGGTGCGACATAGCAACGCTATGGCACAACACAGGAGAACAAACCCATCAGGACAACACTTAGTAGGCCATCTGCAATTTAAAAGACAAAGCCCACTCTTTCGAAGATAGCAAAGTCCACATTTTAGACAGAGAGGACCACCGGTTTGAAAGATGGGTCAAAGAGGCCATCTATGTCAAACCCAAAGGTGCTTTTTTTTCAAGAGGCAACTGGACTTTTTTGTTTTCCTTTGAAATCCTTTTGCTTCTGATCCAAGAAGCTTCTTCAGCTCCGACTGGGGTTTTGGTGTCCACCCCAAGGATAAAACACCCAGGCACAAACTGAGCAATGGGGTATATGCAGTACAATGCAGTGAGCCAAGGGTAGATCTGTACACTGGGGAAACAAAACAACCGCTTCATAAACGCATGACACAACATAGGAGAACAAACTCATCAGGACAAGATTCAGCAGTCCATCTGCATTTAAAAGACAAATATTGAAGAGAGCAAAGTCCACATTTTGGACAGAGGGGACCACTGGTTTGAAAGAGGGGTCAAAGGGGCCATCTGTGTCAAAATTGAACAGCCCTCTCTCAACGGAGGAGAAGGGATACTATATCCTCTACCTCCAGTCTACAACGCAGTCCTTTCAGCAGTTCCAAGAAGGCAATAGCAATAGCAGTTAGACTTATATACTGCTTCATAGGGCTTTCAGCCCTCTCTAAGCGGTTCACAGAGTCAGCATATTGCCCCCAACAACAATCTGGGTCCTCATTTTACCCACCTCGGAAGGATGGAAGGCTGAGTCAACCCTGAGCCGGTGAGATTTGAACAGCCGAACTGCAGAACTGCAGTCAGCTGAAGTAGCCTGCAGTGCTGCATTTAACCACTGCGCCACCTCGGCCCCACACCCATTTGCACCACTCAGGTGACCCCGAGGACAGAGATAAACCTCCAAGTGGCCTCAAGGACTCTCTGAAAGGATGCAAACGACCAGCTGTCTGCAAGGAGTATCAATCCTTCCCTTCGCCGCCATCCAGTCAGAGCTGAAGAAGCTTCTTGGATGAGAAGCAAAACTCCTTCAAAGAAAAAAGTCCAACTGCCTCTTGAAAGAGCACCTTTGGGCTAGAACTGTGATTCTTGTGATCAGACTTAGGTGTTGCATATAAGCTGCCAGGAGATTGGTGTGCCTGATTTTCATGACTTCCTGTGTCTTTCTTGTCCGTTGCAGTGTGCTCCCGGGGGATGCTTGATGGAACTTTGCATCCAGCTCAGCATCATCATGTTGGGGAAGCAGCTGATTCAGAACAATATCTTTGAAATAGGAGTTCCGTAAGTATTTCATCTCTC
This sequence comes from Thamnophis elegans, assembly GCF_009769535.1. Classification (NCBI taxonomy): domain Eukaryota; kingdom Metazoa; phylum Chordata; class Lepidosauria; order Squamata; family Natricidae; genus Thamnophis; species Thamnophis elegans. The sequence continues at coordinate 76,376,679 of NC_045547.1, forward strand.
TCTCTCTCTTTTTTTTCTTTCTGTGCCACAAGACTGGAAACGTGAGCATGCAGTGTGGGTGGGCCTGGTGCAGTGGTGGGTTCCTGCCAGTTCTAACCTCTTCTACAGAAGAGGTTCCACAAATCTACAGTGCCGTTTAGAACCGGTTCCAGCTCCCTCCCCCCGCCTGTCCGCACATCATCAAGATGAAGAGCGAGAGGAGGAATTCTGGGAGTTGAAGTCCACAAGTCTTAAAGCTGTCAAGTTTGAACACCCCTGGGGTTTTTTTTCCTAAAGGGTTAGGGGTGCGAGGGTCTTGTAACTTGACAGCTTTAAGACTTGCGTGCTTCGATGCCAGAGTTCCTGAGCCAACATGACTGGAGGAGGAATCCTGGGAGTTGAAGTCCACAAGTCTTGAAGCTGTCAAGTTTGAACACCCCTGGGGTTTTTTTTTCTAAAGGGTTGGGGTGCAAGGGTCTTGTAACTTGACAGCTTTAAGACTTGCGTGTTTCAAATGCCAGAGTTTCTGAGCCAACATTTTGGTTGCTAAGCAAGTGTGTTGTTAAGTGAGTTTCACCACATTTTACAAGTTGGCCACACCCACCCAGTCACATGGCTGGCAAGCCACTCCCACCTGGTCACATGGTCAGCAAGCCACTCCCACAAAGCAGGTCACACCTACAGAAGAGGTTCTAAAAAAATTTGAAACCCACCACTGGCCTGGTGGCACAGTGGTTAGAATGCAGCATTGCAGGCAGACTCTGTCCACTGCAAGGAGTTCGATCCTGACCAGGCTGAAGGTTGACTCAGCCTTTTCCCATCCTTCCCCATCCTTCCAAGGTCAGCAAAATGAGGACTCAAATTATTGGGGCAATATGCTGACTCTGTAACCCACTTAGAAAGGCCTGTAAAGCACTACGAAGTGGTATACAGGTAGTTCTCGACTTACAACGGTTCACTTAGTGACCGTTCAATGTTACAACAGCAGTGGGAAAAGTGACATGACCGTTTTTCACAGTTACGACCTTCGTAGCATCCCCGTGACCACGTGATCGAAATTCAGATGCCTGGCAACAGGTTCAAACTTACGACAGTTGCAGTGCCCCCTTTTGCGACCTTCTGACAAGCAATAGGGTAGCCGGATCCACTTAACAACCGTGTTAGTAACTTAACAACTGCAGTGTTTCACTTAACAGCTGCGGCAGGAAAGATCTTCTGGCAAGCAAATAATGGGGAAGACAGATTCACTTAACAACCAGGTTTGCTAACTTATCAACTGCAGTGATTCACCTAGCAACTGCGGCATAAAACGGGGCAAAACTCACAACAAATATCTCACTTAACAACAGAAATTTTGGGGTCAATTGTGGTCGTAAGTCGAGGACTACCTGTATAAGTTTAAGCGCTATTGCTATTGCCCTTTTGTGGGTTTCAGAGGCCTGAACCATTGGCTTCCTTCAAAGACACAGCTAGTCCTCGATTTAACGAGTGAATTATATGGTTGTTAAGTCAATCTGGTTTGACTTGGCTTGTTAGAAGCTCCTAGGGAGGTTGCAAACGACACTCCCTCTGTACTCTGTGAGGCTGCAACCATAGTTTGCAGAGTGGCACAGAGTGGTGAGACTGTAGTACTGCAGGCTACTTCTGCTGACTGCCGGCTGCCAGCAGTTTGGCAGTTCGATCCTAAACTGGCTCAAGGTTGACTCAACCTTCCATCCTTCAGTAAAGGTCAGTAAAATGAGGACCCAGATTGTGGCGGGGTGGGGGGGATATGCTGACTCTGTAAACTGCTTAGAGAGGGCTGTAAAGCACTGTGAAACGATACATAAGTCGAAGTGCTATTGCTAAGTGCTATTGTTATTGCTATCCTAAATACATGCCATTTGCCAAGTGCCCGAATTTGAATCAAGTAACTGCAGGAAAGCTGCAACAGTTGTAAGTGTGAGAACCAGTCATAAGCCGCTTTATTTCTGTGCTGTTGTAGCTTTGAACGGCCAATAAATGAACACTTTATACGTTGAGGACACACACTCAGGGGTGAACAGGTTCTGACACAAGGTCTCAGTGTACATGCAATCGTCAAATAAATAGGTTTTATTCTGGGAAAAAAAGTAGATAGCTCATGGGCCATAAATCATAGTTTCCAGAGGGGGTATCCAGCAGGTTCTGACCAGTTCTGGAGAATCGGTAGCAGGCATTTTGAGTAGTTCAGGGAACGGGCAAATAACACCTGTGGCTGGCCCCAGAGTGTGGAGGGAATGGAGATTTTGCAGTATCCTTCCCATGGAGTGTGGAGGGAATGGAGATTTTGCAGTATCCTTCCCATGGAGTGTGGAGGGAATGGAGATTTTGCAGTATCCTTCCCATGGAGTGTGGAGGGAATGGAGATTTTGCAGTATCCTTCCCATGGAGTGTGGAGGGAATGGAGATTTTGCAGTATCCTTCCCATGGAGTGGGGAAGGAATGGAGATTTTGTAGTATCCTTCCCCTGCAGTGCGGTGGGAATGGGGATTTTAAAGTATCCTTCCCCTGCCAAGCCCACCAAGCCACGCCCACCAAGCCACGCCCACAGAACTGGTAGTAAAAAAATTGAATTTCCCTGCTGGACACACCTAAATACATACATCCCTCTGAGCTCTCTCCTGGAATACTCAAGAGAAGAGTGATTACCATTACACATATACACATCTACATCTACATCTACATCTACATCTACATCCACACACACACACACACACACACACACACACACACACACACACATATATATATATATATATATGATCGTTTTCATGAATTGCTCCCTTCTGAATCACCTGGTTTAATTTCTCAAGATGCTTTAAAAAAAAATCGACCGCACGATAGGAACCACAGTAAAAGTGTATTTTTGGAAGACTTTCAAAAAGGACATCCGCGTCAGTGGATTTTAAAAGCACGCACGCACACACACACACACAGACACACACACAGACACACACAGAAAGCTGGGGCTTTCTAAATCACAAACGGTAAGAATTAGCCTGAATCTGTGGTGCCAGATGGCTCTCTCACACACACAAACACACACACACACACACACACACACAGAGAGACCAAAGCTCTGTCGTGCGCAAAGTCCCTTAAAATAGAATGATTTCCCCCCTGCAATTGAGCTAATGGCGTGCTTTTTTTATATATTTCCAGGAAATTAAAGAAATTGTTCCGTAAACTAAAAGATGAGAGGCCGGAGAAGAAGGAAAGCCATTCAGATCCATCTAAGCAGCCTCAGCAGTGGGAGCTGGATTACGTCTTGGAACCATTCATGGGGCTGACTCCGGAATACATGGAAATGAGTAAGGCTGGGGCAGCCATAAATCCCTCTTATCTTTCCCTCAAAACCTGCTTGTCCAAGATTTAAGACATCCCCGACTTCCTCTTGTTGTAACTCTCCAGTGTCAGGTTGGCTGAAATACATCCTTTTAACTGTATTTGCTATAAACAATTAGGAATTCGGTTGAACACATACCTTCTGGAGCGTGAAGGCTACAGGCTCCTAGAGACAGAAGTCTCTCTTGATTTGGACAGATGGGGATAGACGGGGAACTCATCAAATTTGCAGGTGACACCAAGCTGGCAGGAATAGCCAACACTCGAGAAGACAGGCTTAAGATACAGAAGGATCTTGACAGACTTGAACATTGGGCACTATCTAACAAAATGAAATTCAATGTTGAAAAAAAGTAAGGTTCTACATTTAGGCCAGAAAAACAAAATGCACAGGTACAATATATGTGGCACCTTCCTCAATAACAGTAACTGCGAGAGTGATCTTGGAGTCCTAGTGGACAACCATTTAAATATGAGCCAGCCGTGTGCAGCAGCTGCCAAAAAAGCCAACACAGTTCTAGGCTGCATAAACAGAGGGATAGAATCAAGATCACGTGAAGTGTTAATGCCACTTTATAATGCCTTGGTAAGGCCACACTTGGAATACTGCATTCAGTTTTGGTCACCACGATGTAGAAAAGATGTGGAGACTCTAGAAAGAGTGCAGAGAAGAGCAACAAAGACGATTAGGGGACTGGAGGCTAAAACATATGAAGAACGGTTGCAGGAACTGGGTATGTCTAGTTTAATGAAAAGAAGGACTAGGGGAGACAGGATAGCAGTGTTCCAATATCTCAGGGGTTGCCACAAAGAAGAGGGAGTCAAACTATTCTCCAAGGCACCTGAGGGTAGAGCAAGAAGCAATGGGTGGAAACTAATCAGAGAGAGAAGCAACCTAGAACTGAGGAGAAATTTCCTGTCAATTAGATCAATTAATCAGTGCAACAACTTGCCTCCAGAATGTGAATGCTCCTACACTGGAAGTTTGTAAGAAGATGTTGGATAATCATTTGTCTGAAGTGGTGTAGGGTTTCCTGTCTAAGCAGGAAGTTGGACTAGAAGACCTCCAAGGTCCCTTCCAACTCTGTTATTCTAGTTTTTTTTTCTGATTCTGTCAGATGACCTTAGATCAATCTTCAAAGTCCTGTTGAAGAAGGAGGCTTGGACCTATGGTTCTTGTAGTAGAAGGTAGCCTTCAGAGTTGACTATTCCTTTCAAATCAGTGTTTCTGAACCATCACAACTTTTAAGAAGTGTGGACTTCAACTCCCAGAATCCCCCAACCAGAATTCTGGGAATAGAAATCCACACATCTTAAAGTTGAAGTCCACACACCTTAAAGCTACAAATGAGAAACCTGTTTTAGATGTGTCTAACAAAGGAGAATAAACAGCCACATGATCTCCATTGGCCCTTTGAGTGAAAGAGGACAGTTCAGTATAACTTGGGCCCATATTGTTTCTGGGAAAAAAAATCTGCCTGTTTCTATTTGCTTACAGAATTAAAATTCTTATTTATGGGGTTCTTGGTGCATTCTGAGCTTGGTTGTTTTCTTGCAAATGTTTCATTACCCAACTAAGTAGCATCATCAGTCCTAGCAGGGAAGAGGGCTTGCTCTCAGTTTATATACCAGTGGCTTGCCCTCTCAGCGTTCAAAGACGTGTTCTTGTTGGTTCCTTGATTAGGCTGTTGTTTACTGTTTGGTTGTTTGAATTGGTAGTTCCTTGATTGGGGTATTGTGCTGAAAGAAATGTCCTTCTGGGTTCGGCTCCCCAAGTGGGGAAAAAGACACTGGAGACATGGAGGCTGCTTGGAAAGATGGTTTATTGGTGGACAGGACCACATGGCTTGAGCCCTGAGCAGAAAAGGTGATCACATGCTTCAATGTTGGTGGAGAAGAAGAGAAGGGCTGAGGGAGGGGCTTGCTAGGCTTTTTATAACCTGTTTAGTCCCACCTCTCTGTTTCCTGTTCCTGTGTAAGAAATGTATTCTGATTGGTTGTCAGACTCCCATGGGGCCATGCAGGGGCAACTCTCTAGGCTGTGTTTTGAATCCAGGTTTGTTTGAGTTCTCAGATGCCATGTGGTCAGTTGAGTAAAGGGCCAATATTATCATGCTTTCCTGCAGCTGGTGGGGAAGTCTTTATTATGTAGAGTGGACTAGCTTGGACTTCTTAATGGCCCATTAACAGTGGGGATGGGCAGGAAGCTACAGGCAACTATTCTGTCTTTTAAAACATGTTTCTTTCTTTTCATATCCAGAGAAATATTCTGCCTTTTCAATATTTCCTAGGATATTTCATTTTTTTCTGGGAGAGGGCTGGATGATAACTTCCCACAATTGTTTACTACTTAATTATTGGTCTAGTATTAATCTTGATGTAAAACTCTGCATATCTTGGTGCTGATTGCTGGTGAAGAGCCAAGGTGGCGCAGTGGTTAAATGCAGCACTGCAGGCTACTGCTAGATCAGCAGGTCAGCGGTTCAAATCTCACCGGCTCAGGGTTGACTCAGCCTTCCATCCTTCCGAGGTGGGTAAAATGAGGACCCAGATTGTTGGGGGCAATATGCTGACTCTCTGTAAACCGCTTAGAGAGGCCTGAAAGGCCTATGAAGCGGTATATAAGTCTACTGCTATTGCTATTGCTGCTATTTTGGTCTTTTTCTTCCCCTTTTAGTTCATTTTATTTATTATTTATTTTTTATCTCTTTTGAATGGCATGTAGATGTTGTTTTATCTCTATATGCCTGTTGACGACTGATTTGTCTGAGTGCCAGGCTGCACAGATTCATTATATTTTGGGGAAAAAAATACATATTCCTGAGATACTTTTCAGAGGGAGATTCCCCTGGAGGGATTTTTAATGTTATGTTCCAACAGCGGATGGTATTAATATAAATATAATGTAAGAGTTGTTTTGACATTTCGTGTGGAACTGTCAAAAAAGCATGTGACTTTTTATGGCACACCTTTTCTTTCCTTTTGTGTGAGTGGCCTTTTGGCCAGGAGATAAGAAGGGGGTGCGGTATTCTGCTGTGTGATCTGTGCCACAGCAGAACAATTTTGCAGATGTTGCAGATTTTCTCCAATGGAAATCCTACATATTCTAAACATCTGGCTTTATATTGTTCTCAGGGCAAATGTCTACTAATACTCCATAATTAATTGAGTAAAAGTTCTCTTCAGGTCAAACAGGTAGTTTATGCTGGAAGACATTCATTCTGCTCGGTAGCTGCCTGAAATCAAAGTGTTAATTGTCTAACTCTGCAAACCTAGGAGAGGGTTTAAAGTAGGGGTGAAATTCAGCAGGTTCTGGAGAACCGGAAGCGGAAATTTTGAGTAGTTCGGAGAATTAGCAAATACCACCTCTGGCTGGCCCCAGTGTGGGGTGGGAATGGAGATTTTACAGTATCCTTCCCCTGGAGTGGGGAGGGAATGGAGATTTTGCAGTATCCTTCCCCTGGAGTGGGGTGGGAATGGAGATTTTGCAGTATTCTTCCCCTGGAGTGGGGAGGGAATGGAGATTTTACAGTATCCTTCCCCTGGAGTGAGGAGGGAATGGAGATTTTACAGTATCCTTCCCCTGGAATGAGGAAGGAATGGAGATTTTGCAGTATCCTTCCCCTGGAGTGGGGAGGGAATGGAGATTTTACAGTATCCTTCCCCTGGAGTGAGGAGGGAATGGAGATTTTGCAGTATCCTTCCCCTGGAGTGGGGAGGGAATGGAGATTTTGCAGTATCCTTCCCCTGGAGTGAGGAGGGAATGGAGATTTTACAGTATCCTTTCCCTGGAGTGAGGAGGGAATGGAGATTTTACAGTATCCTTCCCCTGGAGTGAGGAGGGAATGGAGATTTTACAGTATCCTTCCCCTGGAATGAGGAAGGAATGGAGATTTTGCAGTATCCTTCCCCTGGAGTGGAGAGGGAATGGAGATTTTACAGTATCCGTCCCCTGGAGTGGGGAGGGAATGGAGATTTTACAGTATCCTTCCCCTGGAGTGAGGAGGGAATGGAGATTTTGCAGTATCCTTCCCCTGGAGTGAGGAGGGAATGGAGATTTTACAGTATCCTTTCCCTGGAATGAGGAAGGAATGGAGATTTTACAGTATCCGTCCCCTGGAGTGGAGAGGGAATGGAGATTTTACAGTATCCGTCCCCTGGAGTGGGGAGGGAATGGAGATTTTACAGTATCCTTCCCCTGGAGTGAGGAGGGAATGGAGATTTTGCAGTATCCTTCCCCTGGAGTGAGGAGGGAATGGAGATTTTACAGTATCCTTCCCCTGGAATGAGGAAGGAATGGAGATTTTACAGTATCCGTCCCCTGGAGTGGAGAGGGAATGGAGATTTTACAGTATCCGTCCCCTGGAGTGGGGAGGGAATGGAGATTTTACAGTATCCTTCCCCTGGAGTGAGGAGGGAATGGAGATTTTGCAGTATCCTTCCCCTGGAGTGGGGTGATAATGGAGATTTTGCAGTATATGAAGAACAGTTGCGGTCCATGGGCCAGATGCGTAACACACTGGCCATGTCCACCCCCTGTTTAGTGATGGGGGAAAATTGTGATATGTCATGTGACAACAATGTGACACCACAAATTTGACACCCCTGTCCTTAGACAATGTATATGACCCTCCACTCTATACTTTCCTCCAAGTTGAGATGAGCCATTAAAGGGCTATTTTTCAGTAGGCCATTCAGGCAACTGTGAGACTATTTAATATGTTCTGTAATATCTTCCTTGATACATTTTCACTGATATTTTAAACTCAGGAAAACTGATTCTGTGGCCTGAAGGGGACCAGAAAATTCTACTTTTTGTTTACCCAACCAAAGCATCGTTTCTACTTTCATATTGATGACTTAATTAACTTTAGCTTCTTGCAAGCTAACAAGTAATCAATAACCGCAGAGTAATAAGCAACTGGAAAGACAAATGGTGAGATCTGTAGTATGTTTGTAGCATACTTAAACATAGAGTAACCACTGAGAACTTCAATAGCGCCCTTGAACCTTGAAATAAATGCCTCTACAACGAAGAAGAGAGGAGTTAAATACTTTATGTTGTAAGTCTCTTTATTTTCAAAGTGAAATTTAAATTGTCAGGTTTAAATTGATTTCAGCTATCAAGTTTCACATCCAGTATGACAACAACTTTCCAGAAACTTCATCCCATATTTGGAAATTTGCTAATAAGAGAAGTTCATAGACATGAAATGACTAGATTAGATGCTTTGCTGAAGACAAGAATGAACAATTCATCATCATCATCATCATCATCATCATCATCATCATCATCATCATCTTTTAACGACTCCATAATCCCTTGCAGGATGGAGTCTAAGCAACTGAATGGAGCTAGCAGAGTGTTTTACTGGCCAGATGCCTCTTCTGTCTCCGATGAGGAGTTTTATTCGGCAGATATATTCTCATTGTGCCCAGAGAGAGAAATATCTGCCTCTACCTAGGATTGAACTCACAGCCTCCTGATTGGGAGGCAAGAGCTCCACCTCTAGGCCACTGCATTCAGTCCTACAAGAATGAAGAATTAATTATAAATAATCGACTTACAACAGTTCATTCAGTGACTGTTCAAAGTTACAATGGCACTGAAAAATGTGACTTATGACCATTTTTCATAGTTATGGCCTTTCTGGCCTCCCCATGATCACAGGATCAAAATTCAGACACTTGGCAAGTGATTCATATTTATGACCATTGCTATGTCCCAAGGTCATATGATCCCCTTTTGTGACCGTCTGATCAGCAAAGTCAATAGAAAAACCAGATTCCCTTAACACTCAGATTACTAATTTATCAACCTCAGTGATTCACTTAACAACTGGAGCAAGAAATGTCGTAAAAATGTGACAAAACTCACTGAATGTCTCACTTAACAACAGAAATAAAATAAAATAAAATAATAAATAAAATAAAATAAAATAAAATAATAAATAAAATAAAATAAAATAATAAATAAATAAAATAAATAAAATAATAATAAAATAATAAAATAAATAATAAATAAAATAAAATAAAATAAAATAAAATAAAATAATAAAATAAAATAATATAAATAAAATAAATAAATAAAATAAATAATAAAATAAAATAAAATAAAATAAAATAAAATAAAATAAAATAAAATTAAATAAAATTAAATAAAATTAAATAAAATTAAATAAAATTAAATAAAATTAAATTAGTAAACTATGAAATTAAATTAAATTAAATAATTAAATCTTTAAATAATAAAATAAATAAAATAATAAAATAAATAAAATAATAAAATAAAATAAAATAATAAAATAAAATAAAATAATAAAATAAAATATAAAATAACAAAATAAAATAAAATAATAGTAACGTAACGTAAAGTAAAGTAATAAAATAAAATAAATAAAATGCAATGAATTCTTTTTCTCTTGGAGACAGTAAGATTGTCCTTCTGATAAACATCAGGCAAAGGCAAAATTAAATTCAATACCTCTAAATCCAGCCGGATTAATTTCGAAGCTATGGAAATGTTTTCCCCAAAGCAGGAGAAATCATCAAAACCTGCTCACCCCCAGACGCCAACAACATTCCTCTGTAATCTTCATGACATTCTAGGATTTGAATGTTTTCTTTTGGGGCAGCACGTGGAGACATGTTGTATATACTAATTGCCACCCAAAAAAAAATGCATGGGAAAAATCGTTGCCGGTAGTAGAATTTCAAAGGTTTCTGGGCTGCCAAATACAGTAGAGCTTTCTCTCTAGAAATGAGAAGTAATAAAACAGCGTTGTGATGACACTAGAAGCCTTGGAGCTGCTAAACATTGTGTTGAAATAGTTTGCATATTCCTATTTTTCACCGGTAGGTCCTGCAGAAAATGGGTACAGCCAAGCTATTCTCCAAAGCACCTGAGGGCAGGACAAGAAGCAATGGGTGGAAATTAATCAAGGAAAGAAGCAACCTAGAACTGAGGAGAAATTTCCTGACAGTGAGAACAATGAATCAGTGGAACAGAAGTTGCCTCCAGAACTTGTGAATGCCCCAATACTGGAAGTTTTTCAGAAGATGCTGGATAGCCATTTGTCTGAGGTGGTTGGTGTAGGGTTTCCTGCCTAGGCAGGGGGGTGGTCTAGAAGACCTCCAAGGTCCCTTCCAACTCTGCTATTGTAATAACTTATCCCCTGCAGATGTTATTAGTGACATTTCTGGACTGCTGAACCTCAAAGGAAGACTCAGCAGCTAAGATAAAATAAATAAGGAATGACATGCCTGTCTTGGGTCCCAAGGATAACACACCCTTTTCAAATACACACACACACACACACACACACACACAGCTGGGCTGGATAAAAGTATATAAGCCCAGCTTCACTGATTACAAGTTTGAAAAGGCAACGTGGCTCCACCTGCGATCAAAGGCTCGGATCGGAAGGCAGCAGGGGAAGGAGGGGTATGACAGAGGAGCTGCTTTCAAGCCATTGGAAAATATATCCAATCCAACTTCTGTGTTTGTGTTTGTTTGAGAGTGAGTGAGAGAGGGATCCAACTTCTCTGTGTGCGTGTGTCTGTTTGAGAGAGGGGGGAGGGAGGGAGAGAGGGAGGAAGGAGGGGGAGGGAGAAGAAAAAGAATGAAGGAAAACTTATTTTGCAAGGGGGGGAAATGCTGTTGTTTTAAATCGGAACTGACCATGCCTGGCTGTGGAATTCTGGGAGTTGAAATCCACAAGTCTAAAAAAATTGCTGCCTCACCAGCCATAAAGCTCACCGCATGTCACTGCCAGACTAAGACAATTATCTGCCTAACCATAGGTAATGTTCCCCTTGCACATATGTGCTAGTCATTCCCGACTCTAGGGGGCAGTGCTCATGTGGCCGGCATGACTAAATGCCGAAGGCGCATGGAACCCTGTTACTTTCCCACCAAAGGTGGTCTCTATTTTTCTACTTGCATTTTTACATGCTTTCGAACTGCTAGATTGGCAGAAGCTGGGATAAGTAATGGGAGCTCACTCCGTTACGCAGCGCTAGGGATTTGAACCACCTAAACTGCCGATCTTTCTGTTCGACAAGTTCAACGTCTTAGCCACCGAGCCACCGTGTCTCTTTAACTGTGTATTATCAATGGCCAAATCCTTAGATTTAATCTGTGTTTTATTGTTTTATAATAATAAGATTAAATAAAATAATAGCAATAGCAATAGCAGTTAGACCTATATATCGCTTCATAGGGCTTTCAGCCCTCTCTAAGAGGTTTACAGAGTCAGCATATTGCCCCCAACAACAATCCGGGTCCTCATTTTACCCACCTCGGAAGGCTGGAAGGCTGAGTCAACCCTGAGCCGGTGAGATTTTAACAGCCGAACTGCTGAACTGCAGTCAGCTGAAGTAGCCTGCAGTGCTGCACTCTAACCACTGCGCCACCTGGGCTCTTTTGAGCAATAGCATTTAGACTTATATACCACTCCATAATGCTTTACAGCGCATAAATCATAAAATACAAACAACAAGTGATAACTCATAAGCTACCAGTAGGAGAAGTATCTTTATATTTTTTTAAAAAGTTTATATTCAGAATAAGGTATGTAGTCTTAACTATCCATCCTAGAAGAGAAAATATCTGGCAACATCTTGTGTCCTTCTTTACCCAAAATGGACATTGGCATTTAGAGTGACCTCTTGGCTTACCAGTCTCCTGTTGAAAACCCACATGAGGCCTGAATCCAACACACTGCTACCTCTATTGTATGACAACCCAGATTTCTGAAGACCTTGGATGGTCCCACTGTGGTTCTGAGGAACTCTGGGAGTTGAAGTCCACAGGTCTTAAAGTGGCCGAGGTTGGACATCCCTGCTTCGTTTCATGGATTTCCTGATGCTAGAATTCAAATCCGAGTCGGTGAATACACCTTCTCTAGAAGGAGATATACTGTTGCAGAAAATGACAGGCTTTAGACTTCTCGGGATACAGGAAAAGTTTATTTGGCAGCCAGGTTCAGAAAGCTAGCCCATGGCTAGCATTGCAAGTTCTGAACAACCTCCATTATCGAATCACGTGTTCTTATACATTCTCAAAGGCAGCGTAACACGGTAACACTTATTTCTTATTGGTTATTTTTGGGGGAAAGCCTTATAAGGAGATGGGGGTCTTACTTCTCCTTTTGTTATGGAGTACGTGTCATTAACGAATTTTAATTGAACCTTGTGGTTTGGACTTTTGACATAGATTTTGACATAGGGACCTCGGCTAGAACATCTTGTGGTTAGGCACTTGCTTCCTGTTCTTTTGCAAGCTCCAACTCTGTCTATGTGGCTTTTAATATAGAGGTAAAGGGGCCCTGAGAGGCTGTCCAGGCTGACCCAGTAGGTTTCACACTTAGTGTCCAAATCTCACTTATAGCAATAGCAATAGCAAGAGCAATAGCAGTTAGACTTATATACCGCTTCATAGGGCTTTCAGCCCTCTCTAAGCGGTTTACAGAGTCAGCATATTGCCCCCAACAATCCGGGTCCTCATTTTACCCACCTCGGAAGGATGGAAGGCTGAGTCAACCCTGAGCCGGTGAGATTTGAACAGCCAAACTGCAGAACTGCAGTCAGCTGAAGTAGCCTGCAGTGCTGCATTTAACCACTGCGCCACCTCGGCACTTTACGTCCTACTTTAATACCTTCCACCTGAAATGTTTATATCTGTGGTCATTTATCCCTCCCCTCATATCCCTCCCCTCCTCCTTTCTTGTCTTCTAGTCATACAGTTTGGCTTCGTGACTCTCTTTGTGGCCTCCTTTCCTCTGGCTCCAGTGTTTGCCTTGTTGAACAACGTCATTGAAGTTCGACTCGATGCCAAAAAGTTTGTGGCTGAACTAAGACGGCCCGATACTGTGAGAGCAAAGGATATAGGTATGGTGTGTGTGTGTGTGTGTATTTTTTTAAATACAAAAATAAAGATTAAGGAAACCATGTTAAGGGAAATATGACATAGGCGAGGTGGAATAAACTTGATTTCATTGAGTGCCGCATCAGGGCTGTGTTTGACCTTGGAGGGGCGGGGTGGACATGGCAAGGCTGGGCGTGGCCAGCATGACATCACTTCTGTTGGGGAGCACCTGTGGTGGCCCAAATGTTCTGACAGTGAAAACAGGCTCCTGAACTCTGTTTTCAGCTGGGGCAGCCTCTTACAACCCTCTTCCAGCGAAAACAGAGCTCGCGTGGGGCCACCCGCAGCCCTCCTGACCTCCATATTTGCTGGCAGGGGCACCCCAAGTTGGTCCAGGGAGACCTTGCAGGCCAAATCTAAGCACCCAGCTGGCCTAATCCAGCCCACTAACCCTAACCCTAACCCTTGAGTTTGACACCCCTGACATAGTCCATCCTCAACTTACAATGGGTTACTTAAAAACCATTCTACGTATTTAGGCAAGGAAAACGAAATGCGCAGGTACAGTATAGGTGGTACCTGGCTCAATAGTAGTAACTGTGAGAGGGATCTTGGAGTCCTAGTGGACAACCATTTTAAATATGAGCCAGCCGTGTGCAGCAGCTGCCAAAAAAGCCAACACAATTCTAGGCTACATAAACAGAGGAATAGAATCAAGATCACGTGAAGTGTTAATACCACTTTATAATGCCTTGGTAAGGCCACACTTTAAATTCTGCATTCAGTTTTGGTCACCACGATGTAAAAAGGATGCAGAGACTCTAGAAAGAGTGCAGAGAAGAGCAGCAAAGATGATTAGGGGATTGGAGACTAAAACATATGAGGAACGGTTGCAGGAACTGGGTATGTCTAGGTTAATGCAAAGAAGGACTAGGGGAGACATGATAGCAGTCTTCCAATATCTCAGGGACTGCCACAAAGAAGAGGGAGTCAAGCTATTCTCCAAAAGCACCTGACAAGAAGCAATGAGTGGAAACTAATCAAGGAGAGAAGCAACTTAGAACTGAGGAGAAATTTCCTAACTGTCAGAACAATTAATCAGTGGAACAACTTGCCCCCAGAAGTTGTGAATGCTCCTACACTGGTAGCTTTTAAGAAGAGATTGGATAGCCATTTGTCTGAAGTGGTGTAGGGTTTCCTGCCTAGGCAGGGGGTTGGACTAGAAGACCTCCAAGGTCCCTCCCAACTCTGCTATTGAATTATTGTAAGTTACCTCAGACCTCGAAAAAGGTACTTAAGATGCAGATTTGATGTTCCGGCAACCGCCCCACTCTCCCTGTGGTCATGTGACTGCATTTTGGACACTAGGCAACTAGTCCTCATTGATATCCATTTTCAGTATGACCATGGTCATGCGGCTGTGATTTACAATATTTTTGATGCAAAAGGGGACTTACTTCCAACTTCCAGCAAAAAAATGAGCTGTAACAAACAATGGGTTCAGTTGATGATCAAAGCATTCATTTAATGGCCAGTTAACAACTCCCACAAAGAAGGTTACAAAATTGGGCACTGTCGCATAATGACCTGTTTAATGACTGTCTCCACTTATGACCATAATTGTAGGTTTAGTTATGGTTATATGTTGAGGTCTACCTGTATTTAGAATTTGCTTAACGAGGAGCTGACCAAGAGTTCTTAACAAAGTTTTATGCTTTCTTGCAGGAATCTGGTTTAATATTTTGAGTGGCATCGGAAAGTTTTCAGTCATAATTAATGTAAGTATTGGCTTCGAGCTTACTGGTGCGACATAAGAAATTGGACAGAGTCAGTCAAATGTAGCTTTATGTGCATTTTTCTTCTAAAATGAAAGTGTGCCAGTATTCAAGTCTTTGTTGACATAATTTTTAAAAAGCTTTTGCTCATAAATCGAACCCGTGAAGATGAAGCCAAAATCATAGGAAGTCTTAGTCTCCATTTTCCTCTCCCCTCTAACCCATGAAATATATACAATGGTCAATTTTATTCATAAATATAGCCGCCCATATTTTCTGTTTGGATAGGCCAATGGACAGCATATTGGAGATCGGCCAGTATGGATGCAGTTCTAACATACACAGTCAGAGGAATCACAAGGGGAGGAGGGAACAGAACAGAAGAAAACAGAACATAATACAAAATATGGAATGGAATGGAATGGAATGGAATGGAATGGAATGGAATGGAATGGAATGGAATAGAATAGAATAGAATAGAATAGAATAGAATAGAATAGAATAGAATAGAATAGAATAGATGGAATGGAAGGAGTAGAGTAGAATAGAATAGAATAGAATAGAATAGAATAATATTGGAATGGAATGGAATGGGAATGAAGTAGAATAGAATAGAACAGAACAGAATAGCAATAGCAATAGCAATAGCAATAGCAACAGCAATTGGAATGGAACAGAACAGAACAGAATAGAATAGAATAATATTAGAATGGAATGGAATGGAATAGGATAGAATAGAATAGAATAATATTGGAATGGAATGGAATGGAATAGAATAAAATAGGAATTGGAAATGGAAATGGAAATGGAATGGAATGGAATAGAATAATATTGGAATGGAATGGAGTAGAATAGAATAGAATAATATTAGAATGGAATGGAATAGGATAGAATAGAATAGAATAGAATAGAATAGAATAGAATAGAATAGAATAGAATAGAATAATATTGGAATGGAATGGAATAGAATAGAATAAAATAGGAATTGGAAATGGAAATGGAATTGGAATGGAATGGAATAGAATAATATTGGAATGGAATGGAGTAGAATAGAATAGGGAATGGAATGGAATGGAATGGAATAGAATAGAATAGAATAGAATAGAATAGAATAGAATAGAATAGAATAGAATAGAATAATATTGGAATGGAACAGAACAAAATATAAAAGAACAGAACAGAACTGGAAGGGACCTTGGAGGTCTTCTTGTCCAAGACCAGCAGGAAGGTGTTGGTGGGATCTTGCAATCCAAACCCAGTATGGATGATGCAAATAAAATGGACAATGCATGTAAAAACTAGAAGATTTTAAGAAGAGCTTGGACAGCCGTTTGCCCAGAAAGTATAGACTAGAGTCTCCTGCTTGGACAGGGAGTTGGACTAGAAGATCTCCAAGATCCCTTCCCGCTCTCTTATTCTCTTGCTTCCGTTATAAGACAGTCAAGCCTCCCTTGGATCCCTTCATCACAGTATATTTTCCAGAATTCATTTTTAAGTAATTTGAATATGAAAACAGTTGTTTCACATATCAAAGCACCGAAACAGTAATTCTGCAGCAAACATCTCTCTTCCTCTTTTAACTTCTCAACCGTCTGTTGAAAATAGAAAGATTCTGCTTATTGTTACTAAACTATCTAATGCCTAAGGACTTTTGAGGCACAAAAGGCTTTCTTGTCTTCTCCCAATTCTTTACCTTTTTTCTTTCTATATATCTATATGTATTAAATTATCTTTCAAAAGTGACATTCCTGTTGCATGAACTAAACCAAGTATTGTTTACATTCCATTCCTTAGTTTTGTAGAATCACTCTGCACCTCTCAAAGTGATCTGAATACTTCCAAAGTGTAACATTTTCATAACAAATACTGGTTTGCTCTAAATTAGCCAATAAATATTAAGGAGTCAAAAGCAACTTCCTCAACTGATTCTGTTTTTTGAGATTAATCTTTTTTCCCCCCTGGTGATATCAAATAACTTTTTGGCCCCTTGAAACAAGGTGTGATGCTAATATCTCTATTCTGCCGTGATATTAAACTTAATCCAGGTTAGCCTGGGTATGCGTGATCCTTTAGTGAAGATTATACACCAGTGGTGGGTTTCAAAAAATTTTCGAACCTACTCTGTGGGTGTGGCCTCCTTTGTGGGAGTGGCTTGCGGGCCATGTGACCTGGTGGGAGTGGCTTGCCAGCCTTGTGTTTTCTTTCTTTCTCTCTCTCTCTCTCTCTTTCCTTCCTTATGTCTCTCTGTCCCTTTTTCCTTTTTTCTTTCATCTCTCTCACTTTTTCTTTCTTTTTTCTTTATTTCTTCCTTCCTTTCTTTTTCTTTCTCTCTCTGTGTGAGTCTGTGTGTGTGCGTGTGCGTGTGTGTATGTCTGTGTGTCAGTGGTGGGTTTCAAAAAATTTTGCAACCTTTTCGGTAGGTGTGGCCTGCTTTCCGGGTCCACTGGTGGAACCTCTTCTAACCGGTTCGGTAGATTTGACGAACTGGTTCTACCGAACTGGTGCGAACCGGTAGGAACCCACCTCTGTTATACACATTTCGGCAAATCCCACTCCTGGCTTACCCCACCTACCCCGTCCCTCCCAGGAGTCTCCACATGGCCCATTTTGGATGCCAGGTAAGTGCAGGGCCCGCACGGAGGCTCAGGGAGGGCAAAAAGGGCCACCTAGAGGCTCTGGAAGGACCCATTTCCAGCCTCCAGGAAGACTCCGGAGCCTGGGAAGGATGAAAACGCACCCCCCCCAGAGGTGGGTTGCTCCCGGATTGGCCTGGATCGGCCGAACTGGTAGTAGTGGCGATGGGAGGCTCTGGCCAACTGCCCAGATGCTTCTGTGCATGCACAAGTGGGCAAACACACAGGTGAGTACGGAGCGAACCGGTAGCGCTGGAATTTGAAACCCACCTCTGCGGGGGGGGAGGCGCCTGGTGCAGGAGGTCAACTTGGCCATGCCAACCATGGCCACGCCCATTCAGCAACTGGGCAGATAACCTATTGCTAAAAATTTTGAAGCCTGCACCTGACTTAATCTGTGTGGATGAGAATAGGGGGAACATAGCTAGATGGCCAGAAGTAGGAAACAAAGACCTTGATAAAGCCCATCACTGACATCTAGCAGCTGTCCAATTTTTTTGCCCTCTGGAGTGGCTCCCTGATCCAACTCAACTGCTAAAATCTTTGGTCATGCAGCAAATTCAGATGGATGATGCATTTCTGATGGATACCACTTTATAACTATTTAGGGAATTCTCTTATTCAATGTGTCCAGAACTGTTTTCTGACAATATTGTTATAAACTAAAACTAAGGAGAAATTTCCTGTCAGTGAGAACAATCGGTCAAAGGAACAACAGCTCACCTTCAGAAGTTGTGAGTGCTCCACAGAGGTGGATTCAGCATCCTGTCACAACTGGTACACTGCGATGGGGTTGGGCATCCTTGGTGGGCATGTGCAGTGTGCATTCATGTGCATGCCAACGCTCTGTGGCACTCAGCTGCTCAGCGGAGGTCGCGCAGGCGCCGTACGCTGTGTGCACATGCACAATTGGCCCCATTTCCCTCAAAAGGTAGTAAGGAATGCGGGTGGGTGGGCCAAATGAGCCACCATTCTGGTACGGTGGCTGCTGCTCCCAGCTACCACCAGTCCTCCCATACTGGGGCGTACCACCCGGAACCCACCATTGGTGCTCCATCACCAGAAGTTTTTAAGAAGAGCCTGAGCAGCCATTTGTTCGAAATAGTATAGGGTATCCTGCTTGAGCAGAGAGTTGAATTAGAAGACCTCCAACGTCCCTTCCAACTATATTATCCTGTTGGTATTCATTGTTGCAATGTACTTTTATGCAACAACTACAGTAATATTTAGGCAGTAGATGGCAGTGTTTACAAGTTTGGATCTATGGTATATACTGGATGCTCTTTTGTTCTAAGTAGAGTTTCCTGTTTCTTGTTACAGTAATACAGTTGAGCAGTAAAGCACATGGTGACTGTGCTCTTTGTTTGCTCTGCATGGTGCTTTATATAAACAGAATTTCTAACAGTACCTCTTGCCGATTGATGTGGAAAACAACTTTGTTTTCTTCCAGGCCTTTGTGATTGCAGTAACTTCGGATTTTATTCCACGCCTTGTCTACCAATATGTGTACAGTCACAACGGGACCATGCACGGCTTCATCAATCACACCCTGTCATACTTCAACGTCAGCGACTTTAAGCCTGGAACCCAGCCAGAAAACTCACCATTTGAAGAGGAGGTTTCATTCTGCAGGTAAAGCAGGTGCCTTTCATTTTTGTTGTGCCTGTCAAACCTCTGGTGAGATCAGTCCAGCTGCAGATGTTCAGACCTTCAAACAAGGGAGTCATTATGCTGCTAGTCAAAGAAGGCAGATTTAGAAAGTTTTTGTGATCTTATTTTGATACAGGTGCTGTAAGTCCTCGATCACAATTGAGCGCAAAATGTCCTTTGCTAACAGTTGTTCAGTGAGTTTTGCCCCATTGTATGACCTTTCTTGCCACAGTTGTTAAATGAATCACTGCAATCGTTAAATTAGTAGCACGGTCATTAAGTGAATCAGTTTTCCCTCTTGACTTTGCTTGTCAGAAGGTCACAAAAGGGTATGGCGTGAACTTGGGACACTGCAACCATCATAAAGATGAACCAGGCATCCAAAGTTTCACACAACTATGGGGGAAGTTGCAATGCTGTACGCCTAATAAGTCACTTTTTTGAGTGCCATTAATTCAAAACAAACCATTGTAAGTCAAGAACTATATGTACCCCAAAGCAGGGGTTACCAACCTTTCAGACCTCGGGGACCACTAAATTTATAAATTTAAATCCCGCGGACCACTAATATGAATTAGTGGAAGGATGGGGGTCCTTCAGGCACTTAGCTTGGCCGCCTGTTAGCGAAGAGAAGCACTCAGCATCAATCCTCGATTTGTTGTCCATTGACGCTAGGAATCTAAAATACGGCCAAGAATGAATGTAGCCAGCCCGGGTGCGTGATCGGCCCCCTGCCAACACTTTCTTTCAAGGAGCCCGACCAAAGTTTCACACACTGCTCACTGAAGCACCTGGACTCCCATGGAGGGAGGGATGCAGTGGTGGGTTTCAAAAATTGTTCGAAACTACTCTGTGGGTGTGGCCTCCTTTGTGGGAGTGGCTTGCCGCCCATGTGACCGGATGGGAGTGGCTTGCCGCCCATGTGCCTGGATATGAAGATGCCGACGACACTTGTCAGAACCACTTTAAATTGCCTCACGCACAGCACTGGCATGCATAAGAATATGATGTAAACTTGTTTTTTAAAGGGCATCTTTGGTTTGCGTTAAAACAACTTCAACACACGCAATGTTCTGATTGCACCACAAAAACAGTAGTCATCCTTACCTTTCACAGAGGCCCTGAGTTTTATAAATATGAGCATGATAGTGTAGAATAATCATATCCAAGGACCAGTACTGGGTTTCAAAAAAATTTTGGAACCTCTCCTGTAGGTGTGGCCTGCATTCCGGGTCCACTGGTGGAACCTCTTCTAACCGGTTCGGTAGATTTGACGAACCGGTTCTATAGCAGTAGCAGTAGACTTATATACCGCTTCATAGGCCTTTCAGGCCTCTCTAAGCGGTTTACAGAGAGTCAGCATATTGCCCCCAACAATCTGGGTCCTCATTTTACCCACCTCGGAAGGATGGAAGGCTGAGTCAACCCTGAGCCGGTGAGATTTGAACCGCTGGCCTGCTGATCTAGCAGTAGCCTGCAGTGCTGCATTTAACCACTGCGCCACCTTGGTTCTACCGAAAAGGTGCGAACTGGTAGGAACCCACCTCCGATTCTCTCTTATATATAATTAATTTTACATCACATTATCATTTCTAATTTCGGCCCCACATTTTCTTACCATATTTCCGTCTTAAATTTAAAAAATTTTCTTAAGAAATAAACAAAATCATTTTTCGCCCTTTCAGAAAAAATGTATACCAACTTTATAATTTCATTTTCCATTTGTTACTTCTGGTTTCTATGTGCAGCATATATCATCAAATTCCATTTTAATATAACAAGCATTTTAATTAATTGGTTATCCACACTTAACAATGCTATCTTATTTAGCTATATATCATCAACAGTATCAACATATTTCATTTTTTACCAATGTCTCTCTTTTTTAACCTTCCTCTTTTCCTAACCACTTTCTCTTAACATCTCTTGTTCTCCTTAGTGTTCGATTTTTCTTCAGCTTCCTTTTCCTCCTTCTGTCTCCTACTCTTAAATTCCCTTTTCTCTTCTTCTTCTTTTTTTTCTTTTGTATGTCTTCTGATTTTCCCCTATCATTCTTCTATAATTTATTTGAGTAATCCTCCCTTGGGCTCCTCTTTTTTGCTTCCCACTATTTCTCTCTTTAAAATGCAAAGATTTTTTTCTGCAGACCACCAAAATTTTCTTGTGGAC
>NC_045547.1:76403118-76436225 GCF_009769535.1 Thamnophis elegans
ACTTGCTTTTGTTCACACAGCTTGAGAACAGATGAAAATTTTAAAAATGTGATTTACAATGTACAGTTAGTCCTCATCTTACGACCATAATTGAGCCCAAAATTTAGGTTGCTAAGTGACAATGTGTTAAGTTGCCCCATTGTATTACTTTTCTTTTGTTAAGTGGGTCACTGCAGCTGTTCTGTTAGCGATGCAGTTGTTAAGTGAATCTGGCTTCCCCGTTGATTTTGCGCGTCAGAAGGTCGCCGAAATGGATCACGTGACCCCAGGACACTGCCACCCTCATAACTATGAATCACTTGCCAAGGGTCAGAATTTTGATCACGTGACCATGGGGAGGTCGGTCATACGCGTGAAAAGCGGGAAATTGTCCTAAGCGCGATCCTTTGTTCTGAGCCAGTGATGGCTAATCTTTTTGTCCGCGGGCGCAACAACACCTGGGCGCGTGCCGTAATGCAATTTGTATGTGACCCCTCCCCTGCACTCTCCCACCCGTCATGTATATATGCTCGACACCACCACCACCCCGTGCCCTGTTTTGGGCCTACCAGGCCTCCCTGAAGCCTCCCGGAACCAAAAATGGACCTTGGGAGGCCACGCCACACACGCCACACTCTTTCCCGCATGCGCGCACATCTCCGGCATGCACCTCGCCCCCATGCATGCGCAGCAGAGCCCTGAAAATCAGCAGGCTGACAGCAGACGCCCGTACATGTGCAGTGGAACTGAGCTGAGGCGCCGGCTCACATTCTTGCAGAGAGGGCTCGGCATGCCACCTGTGGCTCGAATGCCATCGGTTCGCCATCACGGTTCTAAGCATCCCGCGGGCCTTGAGTCTGACACACACACACACACACACACACACACACACACGTGTTAAAGGAACAGGGAGGCGTCTCGTTTTTTTTTTTTTTATCATCCAGGTGCCCAAGCGACCTGTTGAAAAACGGCCCCAACAGATCGTGACCTTCTCGTTCACGGGTTAAAGATGGCAATAACTAAAGTGTGACGTTCTATCCAGGGCTAACATCTTTGGAGGCTGCAATCCAAGAGATACAGAGCCAATCCTTTTCTTACATCTGCAGCCTCTCTGGGAGTCCTCCTGATGAATTGCTGTTCCAGTGGTGAAAGGAACGTATTCGTCCCCTGGTGTTGATTCCCCGGGATGGCTGCCATGGTCCACTGGAACATCATGATGATGTTATCTAGGAATGTCACAATATGCTCAATTTTCCTAGCCTTTATCGTCGTTGTTTTTCCCAGCCATTCTGGAAACTTTCCTTCTCTTTATGTAGAACGGAGCTCTCTGGCATCAGAGCCATTTTGATCTCCCTCCATCTCATGGCCTGTGAGGTTCTTTTTAAGGCTCTCACGAAACCTTCTGAGGTATTTTTTTTAAAATCATTATATTAAGCAGATGGCATCGCACGGCGTCCTCGGTATTGCTGGTCTTCATTTACCTCCATCGTGTTCAGGTTGACGTCATATTTTCCATGCCAGTTCTCTTTCCTTGGGTTGCGTCCGCTGCGCCACTTGTTCAAGTATGGGACACTTGGAGTGTTCACACCCGCATACCTGAAGTCCTGCAAAGCCACAATAATACACACTCTGCCCTCTTTCCGCTATTGTCTTTAAGCCTTTCAGGCTTTTGCTGTTGTGTGATGCTAGAGGTAGAATGCCAAAACGTTGTGGTTTTGGTACCAGTCACATCAGTTAGGAAAGGTCGACCTCTTTTTTTAAAAAAAAAAAACAGTGTGATTCACCATCCAGATGTGTCTCTTGGCAAACATTGTCTTTTCGCATGGAGCATTAGCATCTGTTAGCATCTATCTTTTTTCTATCTTCTTGAATACATTGTAGATCTTTCTGCAATCTGAAAGTTCAGAGACGGGACCATTTTTTAAAAAACCCTGCCCACCCGCTCCATGAGTCCCAAAATCTTTGGGTTATGCAAAAAGTCTCATCCAGAATAAGGGACGCAGTGGCTCAGTGGCTAAGAAAGGGATGGCAGGAAAGTATTCGATACAGGTAGTCCTTGACTTATAACAGTTCACTTAGCAACCGTTCAAAGTTACAACGGCACTGAAAAAAAGCGACCTATGTCTATTTTTCACACTGATGGCTGTTGCAGCACCCCCATGGTCACGTGATTCACATTTAGATGCTTGACAATAGACTCGTAGTTATGACGGTTGCAGTGCCCCAGGGTTATGTGATCCGCTTTTGCGGATCCTTCTGATCAGCGAAATCAACGGGGAAGCCCAATTCACTTAACAACCATGTCACTAGCAGAACAACTGCTGTGATTTGCTTAACAAATGTGGTGAGAAAAGTAATAAAATGGGGCAACTTAACACATTTTTCACTTAGCAACCTAAAGTTTGGGCTCGATTATGGTCGTAAGATGAGGACTAACTGTACATTGTAAATCACATTTTTTAAATTTTCATCTGCTCTCAGGCTGTGTGAACAAAAGCAAGTATTGAGGCCCAAAGATCTGAAGCACTGAGAATATATCTTATATCTATACCCATTCTGTTGTATATATTTTTCTTTGCAAATGTTTCTTTGGCTTTTATTCAGAACACAATGCTTTTTCCAATCCTTTTTGCTCACATATTCTTGGGTGTTTTAATTCTTATGATGTAACTAGACATTAAAGGTAAAGGTTCCCCTCGCACATATGTGCTAGTCGTTCCCGACTCTAGGGGGCAGTGCTCATCTCCGTTTGAAAGCCGAAGAGCCAGCGCTGTCCAAAGATGTCTCCGGGTGGCCAGCATGACTAAATGCCAAAGGTGCACGGAACGTTGTTACCTTCCCACTAAAGGAGGTCCCTATTTTTCTACTTGCATTTTTATGTGCTTTCGAACTTCTAGGTTGGCAGAAGCTGGGACAAGGAACAGGAGCTCACTCTGTTATGCGGCACTTAGGGATTTGAACTGCCAAACGGTCGATCTTTCTGATTGACAAGCTCAGAGTCTTAACCACTGAGCCACCGTGTCCCTACAACTAGACTTTAATCCCTCAATAATAACCAAATATGAAAATTGAAACTTTTTTAAGTAAAGAAGAATGGGTGTTGCTCTTAAAATTATTGTTTAATGTGCCGGTTTTATTTTTCAGGTTTAAGGATTACAGAGAACCCCCGTGGGCAGAAAGCTCATATGAATTCTCTAAGCAGTATTGGTCTGTTCTGTCTGCCCGCCTGGCATTCGTCATTATCTTTCAGGTAAACATTTTCACTTTCGTATTACTTTTCCCTGGAGCAGGGGTCGGCAACCTGCGGCTCTGGAGCCGCATGTGGCTCTTTCATCCCTCTGCTGCAGCTCCCTATTGCCGGTCGGCTCCAAAATAGATAGGGCTTTCGGTTAGGAGAAGTGGAGGAAAAAAGATGCTACACTAGGGGGAGGCTCTATGGTGGGGGAACTGGACTTCTGGTCGGCTTCAGAATTGAACGGTGGGCTTCTGGTTAGGACCTTTGTGGCTCTTTGAGAGTTTAAGGTTGCTGAGCCCTACCCTGGAGTAAAACATATTTAGGACTTCCTGTGCAGTGAGCCTGAGCCAACAGAATAACAGAGTTGGAAGGGACCTTGGAGGTAGCAATAGCAATAGCAGTTAGACTTATATACCGCTTCATAGGGCTTTCAGCCCTCTCTAAGCGGTTTTACAGAGTCAGCATATCGCCCCCAACAACAATCCGGGTCCTCATTTCACCCACCTCGGAAGGATGGAAGGCTGAGTCAACCTTGAGCCAGTGAGATTTGAACCGCTGAACTGCAGAACTGCAGTCAGCTGAAATAGCCTGCAGTGCTGCATTTAACCACTGCGCCACCTTGGCTCCTAGGTCCTCCAGTCCAACCCATTGCTCAAGCTTGTCTTTGACTTTGCTTGTCAAAAGGTGACAACTGTCATAAAGAGTCGGCAGAATTAGCCTGCAATAATGTATTCTAACCACTGTGTCATCAGGAAGGAGAACGAGAAAGGGAAGAAGAGAGAGGGAGGGAGGGTGGGAGGGACAGAAGAAGGAAGGAAGGAAAGAAGGAAGGAAGGAATAGCAATAACTCTTAGACTTACTGTATTTTTGGAGTATAAGACGCACCCGAGTATAGGACGCACCAAGATTTTGAAGAGGCAAATTTAAAAAAAAACGTTTTTGCACTCCACAGACCTCTCCCCAAAGGCCCGTTTTTCACCAAAAGGGGTCCTTTTTTTTCAAAAAAGGGCATGCATAGCCTTTAGGAGGCTTATAGAGTGCTCCTGGGGTTTGGGGGGCAAACTTTCTGCCATCCCCAGCTCCCAAGAGCACTCTGAAAGCCTCTTAAAGGCTATGCATGGCCATTTTGGTGAAGGGGGTGGGTTTCTGGAGGCAAAAAAAATGCTGTATTCAGTGTATAAGACGCACCCAGATTTTCAGCCTCTTTTTTGAGTGGGAAAAGGTGCAACTTATACTCCGAAAAATACGGTATATACTGCTTCACAGTGCTTTATAGCCCTCTCTAAGCAGTTTACAGAGTCAGCATATTGCCCTCAACAATCTGGGTTCTCATTTTGCTAACCTTGGAAGGATGGAAGGCTGAGTCAACCCTGAGCCGGTGAGATTTGAACAGCCGAACTGCATAACTGCAGTCAGCTGAAGTAGCCTGCAGTGCTGCATTTAACCACTGCGCCACGATGGCTCTTACACAACGCAATCCAGTTAGTAAACTTTGACCAATCTGCTAGCTCTCCACAGATGGTGCCCTGTAGTCTCATCTCAATTATGATCCATCTCTATTCTTCTTCTCCTCCTCCTCTTCTCCTTCTTCTTCTTCTCTTCCTCCTCTTCCTCCTTCTCCTTCTTCTTCTTCCTTGGCAGAACCTGGTGATGTTCCTCAGCGTGCTTGTGGACTGGCTGATCCCAGACATCCCCAAGGACATCAGCGAGCAGATCAAGAAGGAGAAGAGCGTGCTGGTGGATTTCTTTCTGAGGGAAGAGCACGAGAAACTGAAGCTGATAGAAAACTTTATCTCCCGGGACAAACAAAGGAGTTGGAGTGAGAAGAAAAGGAAGAGGAGTCGGGCGGCCAGTTTCACCCAGTTCTACCGAAGCCGCCGGGGAAGCTTTACTTCTCTTAGTTCAAGACACAGCGATGTATGAGCCATATCTGAACCACTCGGAACCTTCCTGAATCCTCATTGGGTTCCTCCGAGGAACGGCGAGAGCTGTAGTAACACAAAGGGAGTTCAGGGGTCTTCCCTGCTCACCCGTGGAAGTGGTGTCAAGGCACTTAGTAGAGCTATGCCCTAAGACAAGAAAAACACTGTCCTTAGGAATGAAATCTCATACTTGTGTACCTGTCACACGATCTCACCTTGGTGGCTGGGCGGAAGAGACCCGATAGAGATCTAGAAAAGCAGGCGTGGTTTTCAGCACCTTCTCTAGGTTACAAACATCATGCTTTTAATCACTTTAAGCCCCCACGCCGTAAAGACTTACCTGTTTGGTTGGGAACGCTGATGTCGGGGGTGGTGGTGGGGGTCTCTCATTTCCGCGGTTCTAAATCACTATAGGTTCCTAAATGTTCGGCTAAAGTCGTAATGTAGACGTGGGAGCCAATTCCCCAAGCTTGGCTGCCTTTGGCAGGATTGCTGTTATAAAATTCACTTGGGGCTCTCCTGCTTGCCCTCTCTCTCTTGGATGGAACCAGGGGTGAGATTCAACCCGTTTGAACCGGTTCGAGCGAACCGGTATCTCCGGCTATTGGCTGGGAGCGAACAGGTTCACACCGACTTTCAGCTGGGCCTGCCTACCCACTCCTGCACTATACTCACTTATGTTCCCTTTTCTGACGCCCAGCTGACAGCTGCGACGAAGTGGATTTGCTGTGTCTCGGCTGTTTTCCTCCCCGGCAGTAATGTGGAAGGTGATTTCTCTGTAAACTGTGCATGCGTTTACAGTGCGTGCTCAGAGAACCGGTTGTTAAACGGGTAGGATCCCACCCCTTGATGGGACATTTTCCACCTACCCACAAGCCTGAGCTCGGTTGCTCAGAGAGATGAAAAGAGACACAGTTGCCGATTTTTGGGTGGGAGGATTTTTTCCCAGCAAAAAATCCTGCCTTTGGTGGCTGCATAGCCTTCTAAAATGTCATGGTGGGGACATGGGAGGGAGAGAAAATACTAGATTATTCACTGTCTGGTTTGGAATGACCTTTGCTATTAGATGACCACCAACTGGCCCCATCAGAACACCTTTAGGTTTCGGTGAGAGAACTTGAGAAAATAGAATAGAACAGAGCTGGAAGGGACCTTGGAGGTCTTCTAGTCCAGCCCCCTGCTCAAGCAAGAGAGAACCTATATCATTTCAGACAAGTGACTGTCTCCAGTCTCTTCTTAAAAACTTCCAGTGATGGAGTAACCATGATTTTAGATGACAACTTCTGTTCCACTGGTTAAGTATCGGTGTTTTCCATCAGCCACCCTTAGAAGTTTAAAAAGGGCTTTTCATTTTAACTTGGGACTGACTTATGGTCCATGTTTTCTTTATTGGAAAAGGTGAGAGTGAATCAGAGGTGCGTTCCTACCGATTCGCACCTGTTCGGTAGAACCAGTTCGTCAAATCTACTGAACCGGTTAGAAGAGGTTCCACCAGTGGACCCGGAAAGCAGGCCACACCTACAGAAGAGGTTCCAAATTTTTTTGAAACCCACCACTGGAGCGAATGTATCTTTTATATCTTCCCCTATACCAGGGGTCAGCAACCCATGGCTCTGGAGCCGCATGTGGCTCTTTCATCCCTCTGCTGCGGCTCCCTGTCGCCGCTCAGCTCCACAATTGATAGGGCTTTCGGTTAGGACAGTTAGAGGAAAAAGGATGCCGCGCTAGGAGGAGACTCTATGGTGGGAGAACCGGACTTCCGGTTGGCTCCAGAACTGAACGGGGGACTTCCGTTTAGGACCTTTGTGGCTCTGAGTGTTTAAGGTTGCTGACCCCTGCCCTAAACTGCAATCCCGACAGTTGGCTTCAATCTATTTACAAAGGGACCTAGTTTTTCCTCGCTGTGACTTTTGCACAAACTCATAAACCTGTTTGACATTTCCTACCAGACTCAAGCTTACTTATAGGGGGGGTCGGCTTTTGCTCTAAATGTTATTAGGTCACAACTTATATAACCAACTGGCACAAAAAAAAAAAAAAAAACCAAGCTGTAAATGTATATGTCATTCAGAACTCCTGGCAGTGGTATCGCTTAAATTTGCCACCGTTCCTCCATTTCCATTTATTCTATATTTTCTAAAAGGATCGTATTTGGGTCCAAAAAAATAAATAAATAAAGATGCTTTAGCCACTTGTTTGACGCTTTCCTGCATTAGGGGTTCCAGATAACGTTGCAAAATTCTGACAGGTTGGGAGTAGCTACCTCTAAGCCTACCCTGGAGTTAATTTTGGAGCGGAGACTCCAAATCTCTTCAAAGTCTTTTTTTTTTTTAATGATAATAAAAGGGACAAGGAGTTTGATTCAGGCTCTTGAGAAGCCTCGGTCAGAACAGAAATGAACTCATTTTTTTTTTAATTCAAAGGTTTGTTGTTTTATTTGGAGAGAGAGGGAGTGCACATAGATATGCCAATTAGAACAATTTATCCAATAATATGGGATTTACTTTACAACAAAGTAAACATCTTACCTGGTCCATGGGACTTTTGACCATTGGTACTGAATAAGAAGTAATATTCAATACAGGTAGTCCTCGACTTACGACCATAATGTAGCCCCAAATTTATGTTGCTAAGTGAGACATTTGTTAAGGGAGTTTTGCCCCACTTTACCACCATTCTTGCCTCGGTTATTAAGTGAATCACTGCAGTTGATAAATTAGTAACCCGTTTGCTTGTCGGAAAGTGACAAAAATGGGATCACGTGACCCCAAAACTCTGCAATCGTCATAAATATGAGTCAGTTGCCAAGTGTCTGAATTTTGGTCACCGTGGGGATTCTGAGAAGGACATAACTGTGAAAAATGGTCATAACTTTTTTCAATGCTGTTGTAACTTCGAATGGTCGCTAAATGAACTGTCGTAAGTCAAGGACTATTTTACTCCATCTCTTCCTAAAATAAAATGACTATATTGATCATTTTGTGCCCTTGGTCAATAGCCTTGACATGGATATAAAAAGATCATTTTTCTTGTAATAGCTGATGTGGGATGAAACAGAGGGAATAGAATATTGGAAGGAATATTGAGAGCTACCGTATTTTTCGGAGTATAAGATGCACCTTTCCCACCCCCTAAAAGAGGGTGAAAATTTGTATCCCCACCCACCCACCTGCCCCCTCACTTTGGTCTGTGGCTCCCAGCAATTTACCTCCTTGCAGCAAACGGAGAAGAGCCAAGGTGGCGCAGTGGTTAAATGCAGCACTGCAGGCTACTGCTAGATCAGCAGGTCAGCGGTTCAAATCTCACCGGCTCAGGGTTGACTCAGCCTTCCATCCTTCCGAGGTGGGTAAAATGAGGACCCAGATTGTTGGGGGCAATATGCTGACTCTCTGTAAACCGCTTAGAGAGGCCTGAAAGGCCTATGAAGCGGTATATAAGTAAAAAATATAGAAAAATATATATAGAAAATGGGGCTTGCGGAGGCTCCAATAGGCTAGGGCAATCCCTGCATCCTGAAACAGCTGATCATCGTGCTTAAACTGAAATTGAAAGTGAAACTTGCTGTTTGCTGCAAGGAGGCAAATTGCTGGGAGGCAGAGGCAGATTTTTCCCCCCCTTCTAATCAGGCCAAACAGAAACAGACTGTTTGCTGCAAGGAGGTAAGTCAATAACTATTAATGCCTATAGAATGTTCAAATTATTAGACTTATTTTTTTAAAGACTGCTTTATTATTGTTCTAGACAGCTTAAGAAAATGAAGAAGCTTTTTAAAATCAATGCTTGATCTGAAGAGGCCCAGTGCTGTTGTATCTTCTTTTAAACAGCAGAGAATAATGTATACTTCCAGAAAGCCACATCAATTTTAACAGCCGCTGTACAAGTACAGTCTGAAATGTAACACCACAAACAGTGTGTATCGTCTGTACTGTTTGCTGTCTGGGGCAAGGAGGCAAATTGCTGGGAGGCAGAGGCAGGTTTTTTTTCCCTCTTGTTTTCCTCCCCAAAAGCTAGGTGTGTCTTATACTTCAGAGCGTCTTATACTCTGAAAAAATATGGTAATTAAAGGAATAACCGGAAGTTTGACATTCATGTTGAGTGTTATGCTTTATGGATGCAATAAAAGCAGCTAATGAGGGAAGGGAAGCACATGTGAGATTAGATTGAGTGCTTCCACATTGAGCAGGCAGTAAAATAAAAATGTTCTCCTTGTTCCTTAACATATTTATGGATAAAAATTCATGGATGCTTACACTGATATTAGAGAGTCACTATAAGCTGAAGATGTCGTGTTAGTCGAGTTTTGAACAATTTGCAGCTTACGGGCAGTCCTCGATTTACAACCAGAAGTGAGCCCAGCATTTCCACAGCTAAGCAAGACATTGGTTAAGTGAATGTTGTCCCGTTTTAGAACCTTTCTTGCCGCAATTGTTAAATGAATCGTTGCAGTTGTGAAGTTAGTCACATGGTTGTTAAGGGAATCTGGGTTCCCCCTTCACTCTGCTTGTCAAAAGATTGCAAAAGGGTGGATCATGTGACGCCCCCCGGGACACTGCAGCTGTCATAAATATGAGTCGGTTGTCAAGCATCTGACTTTTGATCATGTGACTATGGGGATGCGGCAACGGCATCCACATCAGCCACATCTCTTCAGTGCCGCTGTAACTTCAAATGGTCACTTAACAAACTGTTGTAATTTGAGGACTACCTGTATGCTAGATTGGATAACCTTCTTCTTCACTTCCGCTTTTGCCATTTCGGTTTCAAGGGAAATCAAAGTTATATATATTTATCAGCACAAATGCAACACAAATGTAACAAAGGCAACAGTAAAAATAATGGCTTTCTGTCGTGATGGTCTCTTGTGATGAGCCGATAGACAGAGAAAGGAAGCAGTATGCTTCCTCCCATATTTGGGCATACCAGGGGTTGTGACACAATGCATACCTATTTCCCTGGCTTAGTTGATAAAGTAAGAGAGCCTGTGGCTTAGTGGCTAACATAACTGCCTGATATGTAATACAGCCCAGGTTCGATTCCCAGTAACGGTATGGCTAGCTGATGAGAGCTAAATAGCTTGAAATAGATCTATACTAGTCTCCCTTTATTTATTTATCAGCACAAATGCAACACATATATATTTATTAAACAAACAACACACACAAAAAATAATCATCTTACATTACATCTTGTAGAAAGTGTGTCAATTGGTTACAATTAGCTTTCGTGCATCTCTTCCACAGTCATTACTTACATTCATATCAAATGTCAAAGTTCTTAATGAGTCTTACTCTCAACATATCATAGTTCTCATTTAACTGAAATTGTTTTAATGTCCTTTTGCCTAGAATAATCCATAGTTGAAAAACACAACCACCTAATGGCATTTCATTAATTATTACAGAGTCATCCAATAGCCTTAAACCTTTATAACATATTCTAAACAAAAATTAGCTGACAACATTTCTAATTTCTTTGGGAGATCCAAAGTTTGGATTCTTGACTGGATTGACGCAGCCAGAAATACAATCAATATATTAAATGCAAACATATTTTATACGGATAACGAAGGGAATGATTGCAGAATAGAGCTGAACGGTGAAACAGTAGACGAGTGAGATTCATTAGCCGGCCTTGACTAAGAGCAGGAAAGTTTACTAAAGGTAGGAAAATGGCAAAAACTAGTTGACAGCTAGTAGGTGACTTGCGGTCTGTGGCAAGGATTAATGGTTGGAAGAGATTGTACAAGAGCTTGTTTCTGGAATAGTTTCTTATGTTGACTTATGTCAGAAGGAACAGTTGAAGGCAAGATACTTAAGAGAGTGCAATAAAACAAAGGAAAGAGAGAATCAAGAATGAACGAGTGCTGGGTCTGGAAAAAAATATCAACATAATCTAAATGATAAGATACCTATGTGGGCAATTCCTAGACATGCAATAGAGAACATAAATATAGTACAAAAACAGGATGTAACTACATACAGACAGCTTCTCACTTTAGAAAGAGGTGTATTACAATTAAAACCCTTGAACGTACTAAAAGAGGAAAAGGTAAGAATGAATGAGTGCTGAGATGGAGTGAATGTGGAGTGGAGTACAAAGAGGAGTGATCAGAATGAAAAGGGGTGCAGTAGAATGGTTTTAAGAGTACCCTAGTAACAACACACCCTTTTCATTTGCTTCTCTTAGTCCTTTTCCTCGTTATTTTTCAACGCTTTCCCATATTTTGAATAAAATTGCTCAACCCAAAAGGGCATGTCGGAATAGATACCAAGGTATATGTTTAGAATAAATTGAGATCATCCTATACAGAGGTATATTGGCTCCAGAATTGATGGGGAGGGGGGCTTCCGGAGGACCTTTGTGGCTCTTGAGTTTATAGGATTAGGGTAATGGTTTGGTTTAAATTTCACCTTTCTTTAAGCAGTTCAAAATGGTTTGGATGGGAATCTTCCTTCATTGCTACTAGCCTGTAATGGGAGGTGAGCTGGATTGAGAGACAGGGAGAAAGTCAACCAGGAAATTTGCATGTCTGGAATCTTAGATGGAGTTTAGATTTCCTTTGGGCCATCCAACACCTTAAACGCAAGGCTGGATGCCAGCTATTATTCGCTTGAATAAAGAAGTGTATATCACCATTTCCTGGTGTGGCAGTGGTTAGAATGTTGTATTGCAGGCTGACTCTTCCCACTGCCAGGAGTTCGATCCTGACTGGCTCAAGGTTGACTCGGCCGTCCATCCTTCCGAGGTGGGTCAAATGAGAACCCAGATTGTTGGGGGGGGGAGGGAATAGACTGACTCTGTAAACGGCTTAGAAAGGGCCATATACCACTGTGGAGAGGTATATAAGTCTAAGTGATATTGCTACCATCACAAGAATATTACATTAAGAGCCATGGTGGCGCAGTGGGTGGAATGGAGTATTGTGGGATAATTCTGTCCACTGCCTGGAGTTTGATCCTGACTGGCTCAAGATTGACTCGGCCTTCCACCTTTCCGAGATCGGTAAAATGAGGATTGTTGGGGGCAAGATGCCGACTCTGTGAATCACTCAGAGAGGGCTGTAAAACACTGTGAAGTGGTATATAAGTCTAAGTGATGATGGTATTGCTTATGTTCCTGATGATATTGTGTAAAAATCTGTTCAAAAGAGGAGGGGAGGGGAGAAGAAAAGGGGAGGGAGAGCGGAGAGGAGAGGAAATTATGTTTTTCTATAACTGGAATAACCATGCGGCTCCTGGCTATAAATTATTAATAAATTAATTCTGCCACACTCCAAGCAGAGGGGGGTTGCTGCCGGTTCGGCCCGGTTCAGCTGAACCGGTAGTAGAATTCAGGCCTGGGTTGCAAAACCAGCAGTGACCCAGACTTGACACCCCGCTGAACCAGTTCTCCAATGTCTTCTGCCATTGCTGGCAAGGTTCTGTGCATGTGGAGAGCAATTTTTAGTCAAATGCGCATGAGCAAACAACGTGCAGCCGGCACTCGAGTGAGCAGCGAACCAGAATTAACTGGTTCAGGAACCCAAGCCAGACTCCAAGCATGATTTCACTCTCAAGAACAAAGACAAACTTTCCTCTGTGTGAATACGGCTTAAGAACCTCAGAAAGTGTCCAGCGTTGTTTGCAGAGACAGCTGGAGTTGTGGCCATATACACGGTCCCATCACTTGCCTGATTTGCATGATTCACTTAAAGTGAAGATGTTCCCCTTTTTAAAGGCCAAGTCTCCAAGTCAAGCTTTCCTGGCTAGGAGAGGGGAGAAAAAAGCCTTGAATCGCAACTGCCTTTGGCTCTGTAGCCTGATGAAGGGTGTGGAAAAGTAAACTCTTGTTGTTACTGGCCTCCTTAATAGAATAAGTCCCCTGTCCCATTCCCCCCCACCCTGGCAACCTTGTGTTCTCCAGGATCAAATCCAAAAGATTTTCTCCAGGGTACAAACCCACCCAGCTTCTCAAAACAAAAACAACACAGCGCAACAAAACAAGAAATAAGGAAAACAACAGATAGATGCCATAAAATAAGGCAAGGATGGTGAACCTTTTCAGCACCGAGTGCCTAAATCGGACTATGCCTGCATGCGTGTGCCCGCACCGGAGTGCTGGTAACCCAAACACCAGCTAGCTAACAGACGCATGTATGTTTTGGGGGCATTTGGGGGGGGGGTGTCTTTTTGGGTTTTCAGGCAGTTTGGTGGCCATTTTTCAGGCCAGTTTGGGCCAAAAACTGCCTGAAAAAGGCCCAAAAAACCAGTCCAAAAATGGGCTGAAAATGGGCTGATTTGGGGGCATTTTTGGAGCTGTTTTCAAAGACCAGCTAGTGGGCACGCACCGTAAACCAGAAGAGCAGTTGGTGACAGCACATGTGGCCACAGAGAAGGCTCGGCATGCCACCTCTGACACATGTGCCCATAGGTTCGCTATCACGGAAATAAGGTAAGGGGGATGCAATATTTCCGTGGCTAATGCAATATCCTGCAGTACAACCTCAAATCAAAGTGGAGGCTTGGCAAGAACTTGGTCTTCTTTTAAGGTCTACCAGAATGAGGTTGGACTAATGAGGTTGGTCTAATGAGAATTGTTAGGAGCATATCGTGACTGAAGCAGCCTACAGGCCCAGGAACAGAGATGGTATTCAGCCGGTTCGGATCGTTTTATCCGAATTGGTTGTGGAAATCATGGGTGGGCCTGCCCTCCCCCCTCCCTGGCTCTATGCCATCCCATATGTTTTCAAGCCACACATATGCGTGCAAGCCATGCGCATGATCAAAGTGCATGTGCAGAAGGCCGACGTGGATGCACATGCACTCACATTTGCAAAACAGTAGGGAAGATAAGTGAATACCACCCCCTGCCTGGGAAATAAATACAGGTAGTCCTCAAATTTATGACCAAAACTGAGCCCCAAATTTGTGCTGTTGAGTGAAACATTTGTTAAGTGAGGTTTGCCCCATTTTAGAACCTTTCTTGCCACAGTTGTTAAGTGAATCACTGTGTCAGCGTTCCAAATATCATGCAGAATTAAATCAGAGTCCAAGGCAGAGCTATCCTTAAAGTTCCAATTTAATAAGACAGACATGTTGGCACGAAACGTGGAATCCCAAATCTAAAAGCTTCCTGGGATTCTACCCAGTGGAAAGTTCATGATCTTATCCCCACACCCATAAATCCATCACATGGTCCAATCTTCTTCGGCCACGCTGGCATCTCCACCCAACTGGTTCCGGTCAGGTGCAGAGGTGCGGAGACAAAAGATGACCTTGGGCTTCTAGAAAGGAGTGACAACAACACATTCCACAAATCTACTCCTTTCTATTCCCCCTCCCAATTACTGCACTAATGAAACAGCATAATGAAATAAGAGAGAGTGTGGCAGGCCAAAGATCCTAAAAAGGAATATGTCTGCAGGCCTGACACACTGCAGTGGATAAATTAGTAACCCGGTTGTTAAGTGAATCTTGCCTCCAAATTGATTTTGCTGGTCGGAGGAGGATCACATGACCTTGGGACCCAGCAACGGTCATAAGTATGAACCAGTTGCCAGGCATCTGGATTTTGATCACATGAGCGTTGCGACTCTACAAAGGTCGTAAAATGTGAAAACCGGTCATAAGGTGATCACATGATCCCAGGGCACTGCAACCGTCATAAATGTGAGTCGGTTGTCAAGCATCCAAATGTCAATCACGTGACCATGGAGATGCTGCCACGGGTCATAAGTGTGAAAAACGCCCATCCGTCATTTTTTTTCAGTGCCGTTTTAACGGTCGCTAAATGAGCTTCTGTAAGCCGAGGACTGGCTGCAGTTGGATAAATGAGAAAGCGCTTGATTCGTTTTTGGTTTAAATGCTGAACGTTGCTTCGGTCAGCGCGGGGAAAGTATCAATTCCCTGCCGGCCTCTTAAGCAAATGAAATTGCAATTGAGCCATTTCTCGTTGACGCTCTCCATCTATCCCCAGGCCAGTCTGCAAATAATGTGCAGAACCGCCACTTCGTTGAGCCCCGCAAACAGGCTGTGCAAACAATTCTCTGTGTGTGTAACCTCTGAAAAGACAGAGACATCTCCAGTGACTAAAGTGAGTGAGCTGGAGTCAGCTGTGTTTGCCTTCGCGGACAGATAATGGAACACACCTTGACAAGAAGAGCTCTCGGGAGGTTGAAGAGCCTCCTGCTTTCTTGCGGCCTTCATTGTTCCATAGAATGGGAGAAAACCGAGCAACGGAGAAGAAAGAGCAGGTGGCTGCATTTAACGGGGAGTATCGGTTTTCACCCCTTTGCTTCAGAGAAAGCTAATGTAATGTTTGTCTATTGGAAGCTCCCTGGAGTCCTACCTAGGTCTCCCCTCTCATCCCCCTGAGCCCCACCGAAGCTGGGAAGGGAGCAAGGACCCAGCAACCTGAGTGGCTTTGAGAGAGAGGGAGGGAGGGAGAAAAAAAATGGGGTTTCGCTTTGAAGGCTCCTCAAAACACGCTTTCTGTTTTTATCTTGATCCGCAAAGCTCAGTCTTGCAGATTAGCCACGGTTCACTCCCTGAGGATTAACATTCCCACAGAAACTTTTGAGTCTCTCTCTCTCCATCGCCAAATTGCCTATGAAAACTATCCTCAGATGCCTGTAATTGGAGACCTGCGGACAAAATCACTCCCCCCCCCTTTCTGCTGCTGAACGTACATCTTTCTCATCGGACAAGACCTTTCTAAATCCTTATCGGAAAATGCTTTCCTCCCATAATGTGGTCCAAAAGTAGGATAATTCCCTAGATCAGCTCGAAACTGAGAAACGCCTGATGATGGAGTTTACTGTTCTGGTTATAGGCAGGTTATTGTTGTTGTTTCTGTTTCTGTTTTGTTTTGGAGGGCCGCTAAAAATCTGATCCAAGAAAATATATATCATTTTAACCAATAGGAATAATACATCTAAGAAGCATCACTTTGCCAATGAAGGTCCCAGGGGAGGGATTCAGGCGGTTCGGACAGGTTCGGGTGAACTGGTTCGCTCAGACGATCAGGTAGGGAGCAAAGCAGTTTGCTCTGACAATTAGGTGGGCCCGCCCCCTGTCCGTACGCTTTACTTACCTATATCCTCTCAGCTGATTCGCACGACAAAGCAGATTGCCGCACCTCAGCTGTGTTACTCCCCAGAAGTAACATGGAAGGTAAGTTTTGTTAAAACTGTCCCCGCGCGAACAGCACGCGATCACCGAACCGGTTGCTAAACTGGTAGGCAGGACCCTACCACTGAAATGTCCGTATAGTCAAAATTATGCTTTTCCCAGTAGTACTGTATACCATATTTTTTGGAGTATAAGACACACCGGAGTATAAGACGCACCAAGACTTTGAAGAGGAAATTTTTTTTAAAGGTTTTTGCACTCTCCAGGCCTCCCAAAAATGGCCCGTTTTTCACGAAAATGGGCCCGTTTTTTTTTTTTCAAAAAATGGCAGTTGGACTTACCTGAACTGCATGTTTCGTAGAGAAGCGTGGGAGGAGTAATACCCACGTGTTACTCCTCCCACGCCTTCTCTTCGGAAACAGGGCATGAATAGACTTTAGGAGGCTTGTAGAGTACTCCAAGGGGGGGGGCAAAAACAAGCAAAAACAGCCCATTTTTCGCAAAAAATGGCCCATTTTTTGTCCCCAAAAAGTGCATACATAGCCTTTAGGAGGCTTATAGAGTGCTCCTGGGGCCTGGGGGGGGCAAAATTGAGCAAAAAAACAAGCCATGTTTTGCTCATTTCTGCCCTCCCCAGCCCCCACGAGCACTCTGGAAGCCTCCTAAAGGCTATGTACGGCCATTTTGGTGAAGGGCCAGGATTTCAGGAGGCAAAAAATGTATTCAGTGTATAAGATGCACTCAGATTTTCAGCCTCTTTTTTGAGGGAAAAGGGTGCATCTTATACTCCGAAAAATACAGTAACTGTGAGAGTTGGACCCTAAGGAAGGCTGAGTGCCGAAGAATGGATGCCTTCCAACTGTAGTGTTGAAGAAGGCTCTTGAGGGACCCTTACAAGGAGAGACCATCAGTCAATCCTAAAGGAAATCAATTCTTTATATACCGTGTTTTTCGGAGTATAAGACGCACCTCCCCCCCATAAAAGTGGGTTGTCGAATAACTTTTGGCAGTTGAAAAAGGTGACATGAGACTCTTTCCAATTGTTGCCTAGGTTGATCAGCTCAGCCTTTCTTCTCCTAAGTCAGGGGTGTCAAACTTAAGGCCCCTGGGCCGAATCTGGCCCATGGGGTGCTTAAATCTGGTTTGTGGGGCTGCCCTGGAAACAGCAAAGGACAAGCTCATGGTGCTTCTGCCAGCAAAAATGGAGCCCAGGAGGGCTGCGCACGGCATCGCTGATTCCATTTTCACTTGCACAGGGCTGAAGGAGGCCATCATGGCCGAAAATAGCAGAGGGCTAGCAAAACAAACTAAAAACAAAATAAAAGAAGTGTTTCCCCTTTTGCATTTGAGCATGCAAGAAGGGACAGGAAAGGAAAAAGGGAAAGAGGAAAGACAAAGGAAAAGAAGGAAAGAGAGGAGGGCCTTTTTGGGTGAAGACTTTCTAATTAACCACAACTTCCAGAAAACATTTTGGGTAGAATCACAACTGTGATTTCATCACACTGATTTGTGTTTTTGTTTTTCTTTTTGTTTTTTTGTCTTCAAACTGATACTGTGGTTCTCCATTTTTTGTCTGGTGTGGAGAACTGTAAGAAAGTTAGGCAGGATCAAAATGTTTTGAATTAATTCACTAAGAAGATAGAGTCCCACCCAATTCAAATGATACACCATGTTTTTCGGATTATAAAACACACTGGAGTAGAAGATGCACCTTAGTTTTGGGGGAGGAAAATAAGAAAAAAAAATATTCTGCCTCTGCCTACCAGCAGCCATGGTATTCATCTAGCTAGCATCCTGTCAGTGTGTGAGAGAGTTGAGGGCTGTTTGGAAACAAACAGTATTTGCTATGTGAGCAACAAGGAAGGAGACAGAAAAGAGGCAGGGCATGGCTTATTCTGTACTAAAGCTGCATGTTGTACTGATATCTGAAACTAAAACTGAAAGTGAAACTTCTCTGCTGAACTACCACATTGGAAAACCTGCTTTTGGCAGTGTATATTTACTTAATGTGTTATATTATACATAAAGAGGCGTTATTGAATCCTGCTGAATCCGTTACTTGTGTGTGCTTTCTGAATGTGATCGCCGCTGCAAACTCTGACACGTCCTTGCAGCAAATACCAAACAGCCAGGTCATCTTTAGCACATTATTGCAGCCTGATTCAGCATGAGCAGCTGGCTGGCGGGTGGCTCGGCCTCCCAATCAGCTGTTCCAGGCTGCAGGGATTGCCACAGACCATCACCTCCTGTATGCCTCACGTTTTTGGCTACATTCAATGTATAAGATGCACCCAAGTTTTCACCCTCTTTTAGGGGGGGGGAGTGTGTCTTATACTCTGAAAAATATGGTAACGTCCCTGTCCTTCAATAGTAGGTTCCACCATTAAGTCTGCAAACTAAGTCAGTAAAGTACACCAAATTCTTGAAGAGGGTCCTGTATCGATCTTGATGCTGATCATCGTCTTCTTTTTAAAAGCTTTCCCAGCATTCGAACCATCTCCAGAAAGCTGTTTCATCCCATAATGTTTCCGAAGGAGGATGGATTTGAGCCTGGTCAATTGTGCCTCAAGTGAGACCTCTGGGTTGATTTATTTTATGATCCATTGGTTTGTTTTATTTATAGGGAGACATAATAATTTAACAAAGTGTTGTGTTACTCATATTTGGCTCAAAGTGGATGACCGCTGCCAACGCATTAACAAATCTGAAGGCACGATGGGTGCCAAATACAGTTGTGTGTTAATGTATTTTGTAAGGATGGGTGATGAATTTATTCCATTATATAAACCCTTCAAACAAAAGTAGATGCAGATCGCTGGTCTCATGAATGCATGTCGCTCTTCTTCACTTAAAGTCCCCTTGAGTACCCTCAACTGAGAGGGAGTACAGATACAGATTACAGAACGGACAATGCCGGCTGGCGACTCCCCGGGGGAGGGCCTTCTCTGTAGCTGCCCCGGCCCTGTGGAACGATCTACCTGCAGAGATCCGGACCCTTACCACTCTCCCGGCAGGCAGGCAGGCAGGCAGGCAGGCAGGCAGGCAGGAAGGAAGGAAGGAAGGAAGGAAGGAAGGAAGGAAGGAAGGAAGGAAGGAAGGAAGGAAGGAAGGAAGGAAGGAAGACATTTATAGCCAAGTACCAATCTACTTTCATATCAGTTAGTTATTATTTTTTCCTGATTGCCTTGTGCTTTATTTTCCTTCTAGCACAATATTCAAAATTCTCTGGAGGCTCTGTCATCCTACTTCTAAGTATATTGGACCTACAATAAAGCAATATATTAAAAAACTGACTGTTTGGAAGCATATCTAATTCTCTCTCATATAGGTAGAGAAAATACTCCAAGCTGCTTAAAAGCCATCAAGATCTGGCTGCTCCGGCAGGCCTGGGGCTGTTGATTGATATCCAGCCTCGTTTAGATGGAATGAGTGACATGAATTTTAATACTGTATTTTTATTTTTATCTCTATTTTTTAAATTAAATGTTTCTTGTCTGTTGTGAGCCGCCCAGAGTCCCTATGGGAGTGGGCGGCATACAAATTCTAATAAACTTGAAACTTGAAACTTGGAATGGACCTTGTAGGTCATCTAGTCCAAGCCTCACCCAAGCAGGAGACCCTACACCCTTTCTGACAGATGACAGTCCAGTCTCTTCTTGAAAACTTCCAGGGATGAAGCTCCCACAACTTCTGAAGGCAACTTTTATTCCATTGGTTCTCACTGTCAGAAAATTCCTCCTTATTTCCATGTTGAATCTCTCCTTGATCAGTTTCCATCTATTATTCCTTGTCTGGCCTTCAGTTGCTTTGGAAAATAGCTTGACCCCCCCCCTCCTCTCTGTGGCAGCCCCTCCAATATTGGAAGACTGCTATCATGTTTGGTAGAGTTTCAGAATGGTTTAGCGCTTTTAGGGCGTTGAAAAACTCCTGCTTTGTCTACATGAATATTATCAAATTGCCCTTTGAGAGAAATAAAAGGAAGAAGCAACAACAAAGAAGAATATAGAAGACTTGAAGCAGAGTTACAAAAGGAACCGCAAAAAATAAATGTAAAACAATGGTTTTAAAGGGAGCTAACTAAACATAAATTGAATATCCTTGGGGAAAAAAAAAAAGAGCTGGTGCAACAGATAAAAAGAACGAAACAAAACTTTTTCGAGAATGCAAAGAACCAGGGAGATGGCTAGCTTACAAATTGAAAAAGGAGAAAGAGGAAAAAAATGGATAAGCAGGGGCTAAGATGCTGAGCTTGTCGATCAGAAAGGTCGGCAGTTTGGTGGTTCGAATCCCTAGTACCGCATAAGGGAGTGAGCTCCCGTTACTTGTCCCAGCTTCTGCCAACCTAGCCGTTAAAAAGCACATAAAAATGCAAGTAGAAAAACAGGAACCACCTTTGGTGGGAAGGGAACAGCGTTATCTATGCCTTCAGCGTTGAGTCATGCCAGCCACATGGCCATGGAGACGTCTTCGGACAGCGCTGGCTCTTCGGCTTTGAGACGGAGATGAGCACCGCCCCCTAGAGTCGGGAACGACTAGCACTTATATGCAAGGAGAACCTTTACCTTTTAATTTTCCAGCATCAAGGCTGCAGTGGTATATTTTTCCCCCTTTTGTGGTCTGAAATTCTTCTGTTTCTTAATCTGTTTTACTCATCTCTGTGCTCATGTTACCTTTTCTTCTTCTCTGTGTGAAAGCTGCCTCTTTCCCTCCCCTTTTTCTTTGCTTTTTATTAAAACGCGCATTGATTTGACTCTATTTGCTTCCTGTCCTGTATCTGCCACCCCATCTCTTCCTCTCTTTACCCTATACATTCAATCTCTGCCCTCCACACCCTTGTTCTTTTTAAACTCTAGAGATCAGTCTCCATTCTCAGAAAAGATTTTCTTCTCTTGATATTTTTTCCCCCTCTCAAACTCACAATTTAAATGCTTACCTTGCATTCTATTCTCGGTGATGGTAGTTATTTATTTATTTATTTGTTTATTTATTTGTTTGTTTGTTTGTCTTGTATGCCGCCCACTCCCGGAGGACTCTAGGCGGCTCACAAAAGACAAGGGAAAGGGGGGAATGAGACAAAGACAACATATTAAAAACAAAACCAACATTCACAATTTCCGTGGAGGTAGATGCTTCTCAGCTCCCCCCAGCCTGCTGGAACAGCCAGGACTTGGTGGCTTTGCGGAAGGCCGGGAGGGTAGTAAGGGTCCGGATCTCAACAGGGAGCTCGTTCCAGAGGGCCGGAGCTGCAACAGAGAAGGCTCTCCCCTGGGGAGTCGCCAGCCGACATTGGCTGGCAGATGGAATCCAGAGGAGACCTAACCTGTGCGGTCTAATTGGTCTGAGAGAGGTAATCGGCAGGAGGCGGTCTCTCAGGTACCCAGGTCCGATGCCATGTAGGGCTTTATAGGTAGCGACCAGCACCTTGAAGCGGATTCAGAGACTAATAGGTAGCCAGTGCAGCTCGCGGAGGATAGGTGTAACGTGGGTGTACCTCAGTGCACCCACAATCGCTCGCGCGGCTGCATTCTGAACTAATTGGAGTCTTCGAACACTTCAAGGGCAGCCCTAGTTGATGTATAATGTTTAACGTTCAGTTTTACACTCCTTTTCAATTCTCTTACCCTGTTTCCCAGAAAATAAGATCTCTCCAGATTATAAGCCCAATTGGGCTTTTGAGCTCATGCACTAAAATAAGCCCTCCCCTGAAAATAAGCCCTCCCAGAAAATATTGCAACACAGCAGCAGCCATGAGGTGACCTTGCTCAACGCCTCCTGCACCTCAAAA
The DNA here is from genome assembly GCF_009769535.1 of Thamnophis elegans. Lineage (NCBI taxonomy): Eukaryota > Metazoa > Chordata > Lepidosauria > Squamata > Natricidae > Thamnophis > Thamnophis elegans. Next base: position 76,425,148 of record NC_045547.1, read on the forward strand.
ATAATAAGACTTCCCTGAAAATAAGGCCAAGTGCTTATTTCGGGGGTTAAAAGAAAATAAGACCCTGTCTTATTTTGGGGAAACGTGGTGTTTAAATTGTAGATTGTGAGGACAGGTAAATGAATTTAAGACCAAAGTTATGGGGGGGGGGAAATCTCTCCATCAGAAATCTTAAGATGGTGCTTTTTAAAAAAAATGTCATTAAAGTTTATGATTGTAATATAAAGTACAATGGCAATATAAGTTAGAAAAAAGGAGGAAAAGAAGGGGTGGAAAAGAAAAAGGGGAAGAAAAAGAAAGAAGAAAGCGATGACTTCTGACTTTTGTTGGTTAGTTATTAGTATTAGTAATCACATTGACGGCCTCAACTCTGCATTCCATTTAGTTACGACAATCCACTTTTATAATTACTGTTATTCAATCTTCAAACTAAAGACTAAGTTTCTATTTTTCTTCTATATTTCTCAAATGGAATGTGTATTAGACAGAGATGGGATTCAGAAGGTTCTGACCAGTTGTGGAGAACCTGTAGCGGACATTTGAGTAATTCGGAGAACCGTTAAATACCACCTCTGGCTGGCCCCGCCCCCACCTATTCTCTGCCTCACGAGTCCCAGCTGATCGAGAGGGAATGGAGATTTTACTGTATCCTTCCCCTGGAGTGGGGAGGGAAGGGAGATTTTACAGTATCCTTCCCCTGGAGTGGGGAGGGAATGGGGATTTTACAGTATCCTTCCCTTGGAGTGGGGAGGGAAGGGAGATTTTACAGTATCCTTCCCCTGGAGTGGGGAGGGAATGGGGATTTTACAGTATCCTTCCCCTGGAGTGGGGAGGGAATGGGGATTTTACAGTATCCTTCCCGTGGAGTGGGGAGGGAATGGAGATTTTACAGTATCTGTCCCCTGGAGTGGGGAGGGAATGGAGATTTCACAGTATCCGTCCCCTGGAGTGGGGAGGGAATGGGGATTTTACAGTATCCTTCCCCTGGAATGGGGAGGGAAGGGAGATTTTACAGTATCCTTCCCCTGGAGTGGAGAGGGAATGGAGATTTTGCAGTATCCTTCCTCTGGAGTGGGGAGGGAATGGGGATTTTACATTATCCTTCTCCTGGAGTGGAGAGGGAATGGGGATTTTACAGTATCCTTCCCCTGGAGTGAGGAGGGAATGGAGAGTTTACAGTAGTCTTCCCCTGCCATGCCCACCAAGCCATGCCCACCAAGCCACACCCACCAAGTCACGCCCACCAAGCCACACCCACAGAACTGGTAGTAAAAAAAATTGAACCCCACCACTAGTACTAGAACTAGATAAAGTCTCCTCTTTGTTTAAAGCAATTCCATTTTGCCCTTTCAGCCAAATTTATTTTTCCTCCAATGTGAGAAACCCCCAAGGCTTAACTCAAGATTTAAAACATAACCTTTCTTCAAACCATCACAGACCCCTCCATGGGATGACATTGTGTCCCTCCCAGGGGTCCAGAGACCACAGGTTGAGAACTCCTGTTCTAAGTGTAGGAAGTTCAGCACCCATCCCTCTCCGAGAAAAATGAAATGTTTTAGGAAGTATTAAAATTGCAGAATATTTTCCCTAAAAGGGAGGCAGAAATTAAGCCACCGCCACCACCTTTGTCAATTAAGGCCTGAGCTAGTCTATTCTACATAACAAAGATCTACCTCCTTCAGGCAGAGCCATAAAAGGAATCCCAAAACCTTTCATTACATCATCACCCAGCAAGAGTCAACCAAGCCTGGGATACGGACAACTTACAGAGTTACCCCTGCATGGACCTATGGGAGTCTGTCAACCAATCAGAATACAAGCTCAAATTCAAACGCCCAGAGAGGGCTTAAAACTGAGGAACTCTCAGCATATCTCCCCTTTTTTTTTTCCCTTCACCCAACATCTTCAAGGCACGGGATCCTGTCCACCATTCAAACCATCTTTCCAATCAGCCACCATGTTTCCAGGGTCTTTCCCCACACTTGGAACTGAACCCAGAAAGACATTTCTTCCAACGTAAGATAAGTTTGTCTCCAATTCTCGCCATAATCATCTGCTTCTCCATACACTTTGGGAATAAAAACATCGCCATCCATTGTTGGCAACTAATAATAACTTCTCCACTCCCGCTGGAGGCATCACCCAACCACACTGAGAGTTTATATGGTTGGAGTCCTGCCAAATCCTCTCCCACCTGTCTGAGAGTCTCCAAGAGACGTCAAGGCGAGGGGGTGGGAGAAGACCACCTACTCCTACAGCTCAGGTTGGCTAAATCTTCTGGAGAACTTCAGGCCCAACATTCCTTCCAGACATTCCTCCACTCCCCCACCGGAAGCTGTGGGTCCAGCTCAGATGGCAATGGGGGTGGGAATTCTTCCTGTTCCCATCATTAGATGAACTCTTTGGAGAATGTAAGCAGTCCTGGCATTTTCTAAATAGCACCAAGCTTGATCAACGCTGGTTAAGGTTGGCCACCGCCAAACGTTGTATAAAACGAACACATTAAAGGAGATACAGAGGCGCCATCTTGAGCAAAATATACAGAGAGAATGACATTCTTTAAATTGGCAAAGTACTGTATTTTTCGGACTATAAGACACACCAGTGTATAAGATGCACCAAGATTTCGAAGAGGTAAGTAAGAAAAAAAGTTTTTGCACTCTGCAGGCTCCAGCAGGGCTGGGGGGGGGGAGAGAAAAATACCCCCGTTTTTGCGAAAAAAAGGGGTGGAAAACGGGCCATTTTTCACAAAAATGGGTGGAAGGGCCGTTTTTTTTTGCAAAAATGGGGGCATTTTTGCATTCCCGCAGCCCTGATAAAGCCTGCAGAGTGCTTCTGGGGACTGGGGGAAGACAAAAACGCCTCTGTTTTTGCAAAAAATGGCCTGTTTTCGCAAAAATGGGGTGCCAGGGTGGTGTTCGGGAGGCCAAAAATGGCTGTATTCGGTGTATAAGGTGCTCTAACATTTCCATGCTCTTTTGGGGGGAGGGAGGTGCATCTTATACTTGAAAAAATATGGTAGTTGCATGACGAGAGTGCCACGCATCCCCCATCCCACTACTTTTTAAAAGCCAATAACCCCTGGGTCCTTCTGCTTGTCGTTTCTTCCGACGGGATTCTATTTTTAAAAAGGGTGTTTCTTTTTTTTCTTTTTTTTCATTTCGACTTCAAGCAAGACTACATTTCCTTTGTGGGATTGTTTGAGATCAATCCAGGGCCGGATTTTCCTATAGGCTAACTAGGCTTCAGCCTAGGGCCTCAAGATCAAGAGGGGCCTACATTCAAATTGTTAGCAAAATTAAAAATTACACTATTCTAAAAACAGTGAACACTAAAACACTGAACCGAAAATAAGGAGAAATTCTACACATATGACTAATAAACAAACATAAAAATGTATTGGTTAAGATCGTTCCAGCGCCGCGGCAGTTGGGGAGCCCACGTTCCCGGCACCGGCGGTCGGGCGAGAGGCGGGGCCGCTCCCAGTAGCCACCCTGTCGACGCGGAGCCTACCAGCGGCCAGGCAGGTGAGGGCGAGGGGGCCGAGCCGGGCAGCTGAGCGCAGCAGGGGAGGCAGCTGGCCTCGCTGCCTTTGCCGCAGAGCAGAGCCGCCCTCCGTCGGGAGGCCAGCTATATATATTGATATATATTGATATATATCACAGTAATGATGTATTTTATTGTCTCTCATGTAATTTACAAACTTAAAAATGGGCGGTGAAAGGGCCTCATAAGTGGAATAGCCTAGGGCCTCTTTTCATCTAAATCCGGCCCTGTCAATGACCTTTCCCTGGGCTTAAGATGACTATTTTAAGGCGTCAAATTCTCTGCTAAGGAGGTGGTGAAAATGAAGGAAGAAAAAAAAAAGAGCATTACAACATGGGAATTGCAGTTGTTTCTCCACTGCCAATCATGTGGATTACATTAAAACAGCCTGTCGGTTTTACCTAAAATAATATTTGGGGTGGCTTTGACAGATTCTGCACGGATGGGAAATCTGCATCCCTAGGCAGAAATGTTTTAGTTATGTTTCCCCCCCACCCCCCCGTGCTACTTTTCTCCTTTCAAGAGTCATTCAAGATGACAACCAATCAATGTGCATTTATTTTGACCACTGCGGGACTCAATATCTTGTACCCTTTTCCTGTTAGGCTCTCGTTCATTAAATACTTGTGACTCCGTGTCTTGGTTAATTAATCTTGTGGTCTCTGCTGTGAGTTAACGCTTAATTGGCTTGCGCAGCTTCGCAACGGGAAGTCTCCTCTACTTTCCTATGAAGGAAGCAAACTAGCAAATCACAGTTGCCACAGGGTGAGTTGAAGGCGTAGAAGTCTCACAACTAGGAGCACAAAAGGGTATGTGTCAACGGGTTATATAACAATGAATCAGTGGAAGGACTTGCCTCCAGAAATTGTGAGTGCTCCGGTGCTGGATGTTTTTAAGAAGAGATTGGACAATCATGTGTCTGAAATGGTATAGGGCTTCCTGCCAGAGCAGGGGGTTGGGCTAGAAGACCTCCATGGCCCCTTCCAACTGTGTTGTTCTGTTCTATTATGTTCTATTCTATTCTATTCTACTCCTATTCCACTCTACTCTACTCCTATACTATTCTACTCTATTCTTATTCTACTCTACTCTACTCTCTACTGTACTATTCCATTCTATTCTACTCTACTCCTATACTATTCTACTCTATTCTTATTCTACTCTACTCTACTCTCTACTCTACTCCTATTCTATTCTACTCTACTCCTATTCTACTCTACTCCTGTACTATTCTACTCTATTCCTTTTCTACTCTACTCTCTACTCTACTTTTATTCTATTCTATTCTATTCTACTCTACTCTACTCCTATTCCACTCTACTCCTATACTATTCTACTCTATTCTTATTCTACCTTACTCTACTCCTATTCTATTCTATTCTACTCTACTCCTATTCTATTTTACTCCTATACTATTCTACTCTATTCCTATTCTACTCTACTTTCTACTCTACTCCTATTCTATTCTATTCCACTCTACTCTACTCCTATACTATTCTACTCTATTCTTATTCTACTCTACTCTCTACTCTACTCCTATTCTATTCTACTCTACTCCTATTCTATTCTACTCCTATACTATTCTACTCTATTCCTATTCTACTCTACTCTCTACTCCTATTCTATTCCACTCTACTCTACTCCTATACTATTCTACTCTATTCCTATTCTACTCTCTACTCTACTCCTATTCTATTCTATTCTATTCCTATTCTACTCTACTCTACTCCTATACTATTCTACTCTATTCTTATTCTACTCTACTCTACTACTATTCCATTCTATTCTATTCTACTCTACTCCTATTCTACTCTACTCTATTCCTATTCTACTCTACTTACTCTACTCTACTCTACTCTACTTCTATTCTAATTCTAATTCTATTCCATTCCATTCCATTCCATTCCATTCCATTCCATTCCATTCCACTCCACTCCACTCCATTCCATTCCATTCCATTCTATTCTATTCTCTGCAGCCTTGGTTTATGAATTCTTCCTTTAAAGTGAATTTCTCCAACTTCTTTCTCCTCCTGTCTTCCCTTCCATTTCTTTAGATGGACGTTCTCTGTATTGATCCTCACCTGTACTTTCATCAAAGTTTACCCATCTCCTTTCTCTGCACTGGTGGTCCATTCAATGCAGACTTTGATCTCTTTTGTAGAGTCAACCTTTTTTGGGGGGGGGGAGGTGCCCTGAACAACAACAGCTAGATTGTATTGTGTCCTTTGTATGGGGTTGTGCTGTGCTTCGAGGCAGGTGTGGTTTTTGGCTAGATTGAAAGACACACACCTATATACACGTCTCCCGCCTCTTCCATGTTCCCGGTCTCTTTAGATTACGGCTTGGTCGGCTCGCTCCCCCCAGCAATTTCCCCGACTGACTGAAGTCGACATGAAAAAGACTTAGAAAAGATCAGGCTCTACCTTCCTTTCATAACAACAAACTCAGAAGGTTTCATTGTCACCGGAGAAAATGAGCAATGTATTTTTTTTCCCCCTATGCAGACTTTTTGTTCTTCTAATCTGCTCTCCCTTCGGTTTAAGGGAGATGGAGACGAAGGCTTAAGCAAGAGCACACACACACACACACACAAAACCCCATGAAATCCAATCCGATTTCCCTTTTGGAAGGATTGGCGTTTCCATCCCTTCTCGCCGGGGATTGTTATCTGCCAGGCTTCCTAGGGTCCACTTGGATTAATGGCTTCTTTACAGAGCCGTGTTGAGATAATTCCAGTTGGGCCATCCGAAATGCTCTTTTTTTTAAAAAAAAATCTCTTATATATATTTAAAGGTATACATTCACATAGTTATTATCCTTATTTATCTTTATCCCTTTTACATACCGTATTTTTCGGAGTATAAGACGCACCAAGATTTTGAAGAGGTCAATTTAAACAGAAAAGTTTTTACACTTTGCAGGCCTCCCAAATCCTCTGCATGCCTCGTTTTTTTTGCAAAAAAACAGGGTATGCATAGCCTTTAGGAAGCTTATAGACTGCTCCTTGGGGCTGGTGGGGAGGGCAAAAACGAGCAAAATAATGGCCTGTTTTTTGCTTGTTTTTGCCCTCCCCAGCTCCCAGGAGCACTCTGGAAGCCTCCTAAAGGCTCTGCATGGCCATTTTTGCAAAGGGGGTGGGGTTTCGGAAGGCCAAAAATGCTGTCTTCAGTGTATAAGATGCACCCGGATTTTCACCCTCTTTTTGGAGGGGAAAAGTTGCATCTTATACTCTGAAAAATACGGCATTTGTTTTTCCACATAAAAATATACATTCTGTATATTTTTGCTTACCATCCAGTACACCTCTTTTGTGTTATCACCACCCTATTTTTTTTTTCTTTTCACCCTCCCTCCATTCTCTACGTTCTTTCTTCTCCCTCTCCTTACCCTTCACCAGAGCTCTTATCTGAATTGCTTCAGCTGTAACCTGTGTTTAATTATCGAAGAAAATGAATCGCCTGGCCCTTTGCTAGGAAAATATGACCAGGCCTTCTGGACTCCTTTAGAAAAACAAAACAAGAAATAAAAACAATGCAATAACTTGGTTTATTTAAAAAAAAAAACATGTACTGCGGATTAAAGCCCCCCCCCAAAAAAATCAAGAACCTAACTACCGATGGCTTGCAAGAATGAAAGCCCAGTTCAAAAAAACATAAAAAAGCAATTATTGATTGGCGACAACAATCAAATGAACCCCTTTAATGGATTCCATCCAAGGGTGAAATGCTACTGGTTCGCAGCGGTTTGTGCGAACCAGTAAGGACGATTGTAATTGGTTCTGCTTTGAGCCACCTGATCTTTGGAAGCTTCCCCCCCCTCCGCTTTTTAAAGCATTTTTTTTAATTTTTATTTTTTTATTAACAAACATGTAAAACGCACACACACAAAACCTAGACGTACACCACATTTACACAATACAATAGCTTCCTGTTCTTTCTAATAGCAATCATCAATCGATACCGCTCACCTTATATTATTTCCCCTTCTATTGTATTTCGTTTGGATTTCACTATTCTTAACCCTCTTATTTTACTCGTAACTCTTATTTTTGAGTTTTGTTCTATTCCTTCATTTTTAAAGCATTTTTTTTCCTGCCTATTCGCCCAAACCAGCAGGAAAAAAATGCTTTAAAAAGTGGGGAGGGGAGCTTTTGACAATCGCGCGGGTCAGCTGTGAGCTGCGTGATCATCAGAAGTGGTTAGAGTGCAGTACTGCAGGCCACTTCAGCTGACTGCTAACTGCAGTTCGGCGGTTCAAATCTCATCGGCTCAGGGTTGACTCAGCCTTCCATCCTTCCGAGGTGGGTAAAATGAGGACCCAGACTGTGGGGGCGATATGCTGACTCTGTAAACCGCTTAGAGAGGGCTGAAAGCCCTATGAAGCGGTATATAAGTCTAACTGCTATTGCTATTGCTATTTTTGTTTTCACTTTTTAAATCATTTTTTACTACAGGTTCAGGCGAATAGGTAGCAAAAATGCTTTAATTTTTTTAAAGTTGGCCAGGCCCACCCAGTCACATGACCCTACCACCACCAAGCCACACCCACCAAGCCACGCCCAGAGAACCGTTAGCAAAGATTTTTACATTTACACTTCCTATTTGCACAAACCGGTCCGAACCAGTTGGAACCCACCTCTGGAGAGGATCTTAACATTCCCTGCCTCACTGCTCTGGTGGGTCAGGTAGATTTGACAGTCCTTCCAATAACCTGGTCCCAAGCCATGTAGGCCTTTGAAGGTGGTAACCAGTACCTTGAGTTGGAACCAGAAGCAAATCAGCAGCCAATGCAGCTTTGGTGTGCTAATGGAAGAGGCCTCCAATATTTACAGTAGCTAATGTCTGTGGCTTTGATAAAGATTAATATAGATAATGTGGATTATTATCCTGAGACCCTTTGTTCTTTTATCCTCCTCTCTCTCTCTCTCCCTTTCCCTGCAGTTGTCTGAAATCATTCTTGATGTTTGCCAATCAACAAGACCTAGTTTGAGGCGAGTTTGGTGTGTATGTGTGTGCTTGTGTGCTCTGAACATAGGGACCGAAAGGGAGGGTGCTGGGTGCAAACTAAATTGCCTTCAGTAATTTCCAGCTCTCGTGACAGTGGCAGGCACCAACCCTGAGCATCTGCCAATTCAATCAAGAGCTCGGGCTTCCTTTGTGCCAGCAAATTCCACGTCCTTCTGTGTCATTCCTCTGTCTCAAAATTTAGACAACAAACATTTCCAGATACATTACAGTGTCCTTTTTTAAAAAAGTAGCTTTACATTATTACTGGCACGTTATATGTACTGTAAGGACACAACACAGGGAGAAAAAAAATTAGGAGCCGTAGAGAAGGGTGTAGTGCAGGTGTCAGCAACTCACGGCTCCAGAGCCGCATGTGGCTCTTTTATCCCCCTGCTGTGGCTCCCTGTGGATTGAACCCACCACTGGCTGGCCCCACCTCCCGCCTTCCAGTCACTCCTTGCCTGGCCTGAGAGAGATGAGACAGACAGACAGACAGATGAGAGGGGGGAGAAAGAGAGAGGCAGACAGACAGTCAAACAGACAGACAGGCAGGCAGATGAAGGGGGGGAGAGAGCGAGAGTGAGAGATACCCATTTCCCACAGAAAACACCGGGAGCCACAAAACCTGGGTGGGTGTGGCCAACTTGACATGACTCACTCCCATCCAGTCACATGACTCCCCCAGCCACACCTACCCATACCTACCCTGGTGTAGGTGTGGCTGGGGGGTCATGTGACTGGATGGGAGTGAGTCATGTCAAGTTGGCCACACCCACCCAGGTTTTGTGGCTCACCAGGGTAGGTATGGGTAGGTGTGGCTGGGGGAGTCATGTGACTGGATGGGAGTGAGTCATGTCAAGTTGGCCACACCCACCCAGGTTTTGTGGCTCCCGGTGTTTTCTTTTCTGTGGGAAAGGGGTCCAAATGGCTTTTAGAGTGTTTAAGGTTGCAGACTCCTGTTGTAGTGGGACCAAGAAGAGGTCCAGTCCATTGTGAAAATGCAGCCACTGCAAGGTGAAACTCCAAGGAGGAGCTTTAAAGGACTCAACTCTCATCCCTCCAGACTGGTGTTTCCCAACTTTGACAATTTGAAGACATGGGACTTCAATTCCCAAGCCAGAAAGTAAGACTGGGGTGGGGAATTTGGGGAATGTTGACGTCTACACATCTTCAAGCTGCCAGAGTTGAGAAACACTATTCTGGACAGTCTATTGAACTTTATCACTGCTTTCAACAGCAAATCCTCTGTCTGCCCTGCTTGGCAAGCTTGTTCGGAATTCACGATCAAGAGGTCTGTGGAGATTCTCCGTCATCCGGTCACGGTTGTCCCAAAGGTGCTTTTTTCCAGAGGCCACTGGACTTTCTGGTTTTTCTTTGAAGACATTTCTCTTCTCATCCAAGAAGCTTCTTCAGCTCTGACTGGATGGTGGGGAATGGAAGGAATTATACTCCTTGCAGACAGCTGGACACTTGCATTCTTTTAGCGGGTTGTTAAATCAGGACTAGATTCCGCAGTCCGTCTGCATTTAAAAGTTATAGGCCACTCTTTTGAAGATAATTCAATTCAATTCAATTTTGAAGATAACGAAGTCCATATTTTGGACAGAGAGGACCACTAGTTTGAAAGAGGGGTCAAAGAGGGCATCGTGGTCAAAATGGAACAGCCCTCTTTCAACAGAGGTGGAGGCAGAGGTGGGATTCAGCAGGTTCTGACCAGTTCTGGAGAACCGGTAGTGGAAATTCTGAGTAGTTCGGAGAACCGGTAAATGCCACCTCTGGCTGGCCGTGCCCCCATCTATTCTCTGCCTTCCGAGTCCCAGCTGATCTGGAGGGAATGGAGATTTTACAGCATCCTTCCCCTGCCACACCCACCAAGCCATGCCCATAGAACCGGTAGCAGAAACGATTGAATCCCACCACTGGATGCAGGGATACATCATCTATCTCCAGTCTCCAACACAGGCTTTCAACAGTTCCAAGAAGGCTCCACCCCCATTTGGTGACTCTGAGGAGATAGATAAACCTCCAGGTGGCCTTAATGACCCTCTAAAAGGATGCAAAGGACCAGCTGTCTTTCTCCCCACTTGGAACTGAACCCAGATGGACATTTCTTCCAACAGCATGTGGAAGGATTTTGCGGGCTCAGAACCTATGTTTGTCAGAAGGGAAAACAGGCAAGCAAACTCATTTCCTTTTGCCATATAACTATTTTAGGGTCAACCTATGCAGAGTATATGTGGCTCCTTTTGAGGCCGTCCTTTCCTCCACAGCTGGTGAAAAAAAAAATGAAGATACAGCTTTGGAGAAGGATGTCCTTCTGTCCTCCTGGACAGCACACCTGGTCTTCAAGGGGACCAAAACTGAATATGTATCTCCATTTGCTTAAAGGAGAGGTGAGGCACTACAGCCTCTTTATGACTTGCGGACTTCAACTCCCAGAATTCCTGAGCTGGCATGGGAGCATGGCTGACCCAGGAATTCTGGGAGTTGAAGTTCACAGGTCATAAAAGGGCCATCGTTCCCA
>NC_045547.1:76436325-76481325 GCF_009769535.1 Thamnophis elegans
AGGGTGGGAGGGACAGAGGAAGGAAGGAAGGAAAGAAGGAAGGAATAGCAATAACACTTAGACTTACCGTATTTTTGGAGTATAAGACGCACCGGAGTATAAGACACACCAAGATTTTGAAGAGGCAAATTTAAAAAAAAACGTTTTTGCACTCCACAGACCTCCCCCCAAAGGCCCGTTTTTCACCAAAAGGGGCCCTTTTTTTTCAAAAAAGGGCATGCATAGCCTTTAGGAGGCTTATAGAGTGCTCCTGGGTTTGGGGGGCAAACTTTCTGCCCTCCCCAGCTCCAAAGAGCACTCTGAAAGCCTCTTAAAGACTATGCCATGGCCATTTTGGTGAAGGGGGTGGGTTTCTGGAGGCAAAAAATGCGTATTCAGTGTATAAGACACACCCAGATTTTCAGCCTCTTTTTGAGGGGAAAAAGGTGCAACTTATACTCCGAAAAATACGGTATATACTGCTTCACAGTGCTTTATAGCCCTCTCTAAGCAGTTTACAGAGTCAGCATATTGCCCTCAACAATCTGGGTTCTCATTTTGCCAACCTTGGCAGCATGGAAGGCTGCGTTAACCTTGAGCCGTTGAGACTCAAACTGCCAAACTGCTTGCAGCCGGCAGTCAGAAGAAGTAGCCTGCAGTACTGCACTCTAACCCCTGCGCTACCATGGCTCTTACACAACGCAAACCAGTTAGTAAACTTTGACCAATCTGCTAGCTCTCCACAGCTGGTGCCCTGTAGTCTCATCTCAATTATGATCCATCTTTGTTCTCCTCCTCCTCCTCCTCCTCCTCCTCCTCCTCCTCCTCCTCCTCCCCTTCTCCTCCTCCTTCTCCTTCTTCTCTTCCTCCTCTTCCTCATTCCCCTTCTTCTTCTTCCTTGGCAGAACCTGGTGATGTTCCTCAGCGTGCTTGTGGACTGGCTGATCCCAGACATCCCCAAGGACATCAGCGAGCAGATCAAGAAGGAGAAGAGCGTGCTGGTGGATTTCTTTCTGAGGGAAGAGCACGAGAAACTGAAGCTGATAGAAAACTTTATCTCCCGGGACAAACAAAGGAGTTGGAGTGAGAAGAAAAGGAAGAGGAGTCGGGCGGCCAGTTTCACCCAGTTCTACCGAAGCCGCCGGGGAAGCTTTACGTCTCTTAGTTCAAGACACAGCGATGTATGAGCCATATCTGAACCACTCGGAACCTTCCTGAATCCTCATTGGGTTCCTCCGAGGAACGGCGAGAGCTGTAGTAACACAAAGGGAGTTCAGGGGTCTTCCCTGCTCACCCGTGGAAGTGGTGTCAAGGCACTTAGTAGAGCTATGCCCTAAGACAAGAAAAACACTGTCCTTAGGAATGAAATCTCATACTTGTGTACCTGTCACACGATCTCACCTTGGTGGCTGGGCGGAAGAGACCCGATAGAGATCTAGAAAAGCAGGCGTGGTTTTCAGCATCTTTTCTAGGTTACAAACATCATGCTTTTAATCACTTTAAGCCCCCACGCCGTAAAGACTTACCTGTTTGGTTGGGAACGCTGATGTCGGGGGTGGTGGTGGGGGTCTCTCATTTCCGCGGTTCTAAATCACTATAGGTTCCTAAATGTTCGGCTAAAGTCGTAACGTAGACGTGGGAGTCAACTCCCCAAGCTTGGCTGCCTTTGGCAGGATTGCTGTTATAAAATTCACTTGGGGATCTCCTGCTTGCCCTCTCTCTCTCTTGGATGGAACCAGGGGTGAGATTCAACCCGTTTGAACCGGTTCGAGCGAACCGGTATCTCCGGCTATTGGCTGGGAGCGAACAGGTTCACACCGACTTTCAGCTGGGCCTGCCTACCCACCCCTGCACTATACTCACTTATGTTCCCTTTTCTGACGCCCAGCTGACAGCCGCGGCCAAGTGGATTTGCTGCGCCTCAGCTGTTTTCCTCCCCAGCAGTAATGCAGAAGGTGATTTCTCTGTAAACTGTGCATGCGTTTACAGTGCGCACTCAGAGAACCGGTTGTTAAACGGGTAGGATCCCACCCCTTGATGGGACATTTTCCACCTACCCACAAGCCTGAGCTCGGTTGCTCAGAGAGATGAAAAGAGACACAGTTGCCGATTTTTGGGTGGGAGGATTTTTTCCCCCAAAAAATCCTGCCTTTGGTGGCTGCATAGCCTTCTAAAATGTCATGGTGGGGACATGGGAGGGAGAGAAAATACTAGATTATTCACTGACTGGTTTGGAATGACCTTTGCTATTAGATGACCACCAACTGGCCCCATCAGAACACCTTTAGGTTCCAGTGAGAGAACTTGAGAAAATAGAATAGAATAGAATAGAATAGAATAGAACAGAGCTGGAAGGGACCTTGGCGGTCTTCTAGTCCAGCCCCCTGCTCAAGCAAGAGAGAACCTATATCATTTCAGACAAGTGACTGTCTCCAGTCTCTTCTTAAAAACTTCCAGTGATGGAGCAACCATGATTTCAGTCGACAACTTCTGTTCCACTGGTTAAGTATCGGTGTTTTCCATCACCCACCCTTAGAAGTTTAAAAAGGGCTTTTCATTTTAACTTGGGACTGACTTATGGTCCATGTTTTCTTTATTGGAAAAGGTGAGAGCGAATCAGAGGTGGGTTCCTACCGGTTCGCACCAGTTCGGTAGAACCGGTTCGTCAAATCTACTGAACCGTTTAGAAGAGGTTCCACCAGTGGACCCGGAAAGCAGGCCACACCTACAGAAGAGGTTCCAAATTTTTTTGAAACCCACCACTGGAGCGAATGTATCTTTTATATCTTCCCCTATACCAGGGGTCAGCAACCCATGGCTCTGGAGCCGCATGTGGCTCTTTCATCCCTCTGCTGCGGCTCCCTGTCGCCGCTCAGCTCCACAATTGATAGGGCTTTCGATTAGGACAGTTAGAGGAAAAAGGATGCCGCGCTAGGAGGAGACTCTATGGTGGGAGAACCGGACTTCCGGTTGGCTCCAGAACTGAATGGGGGGCTTCCGTTTAGGACCTTTGTGGCTCTGAGTGTTTAAGGTTGCTGACCCCTGCCCTATACTGCAATCCCGACAGTTGGCTTCAATCTATTTACAAAGGGACCTAGTTTTTCCTCGCTGTGACTTTTGCACAAACTCATAAACCTGTTTGACATTTCCTACCAGACTCAAGCTTACTTATAGGGGGGGTCGGCTTTTGCTCTAAATGTTATTAGGTCACAACTTATATAACCAACTGGCACAAAAAAAAAAAAAACCAAGCTGTAAATGTATATGTCATTCAGAACCACTGGCAGTGGTATCGCTTAAATTTGCCACCGTTCCTCCATTTCCATTTATTCTATATTTTCTAAAAGGATCGTATTTGGGTCCAAAAAAATAAATAAATAAAGATGCTTTAGCCACTTGTTTGACGCTTTCCTGCATTAGGGGTTCCAGATAACGTTGCAAAATTCTGACAGGTTGGGAGTAGCTACCACCAAGCCTACCCTGGAGTTAATTTTGGAGCGGAGACTCCAAATCTCTTCAAAGTCTTTTTTGTTGTTGTTGTTAATAAAAGGGACAAGGAGTTTGATTCAGGCTCTTGAGAAGCCTCGGTCAGAACAGAAATGAACTCATTTTTTTTTTAATTCAAAGGTTTGTTGTTTTATTTGGAGAGAGAGGGAGTGCACATAGATATGCCAATTAGAACAATTTATCCAATAATATGGGATTTACTTTACAACAAAGTAAACATCTTACCTGGTCCATGGGACTTTTGACCATTGGTACTGAATAAGAAGTAATATTCAATACAGGTAGTCCTCGACTTACGACCATAATGTAGCCCCAAAATTTATGTTGCTAAGTGAGACATTTGTTAAGGGAGTTTTGCCCCACTTTACCACCTTTCTTGCCTCGGTCATTAAGTGAATCACTGCAGTTGATAAGTTAGTAACCCGTTTGCTTGTCGGAACGTGACAAAAATGGGATCACGTGACCCCAAAACTCTGCAATCGTCATAAATATGAGTCAGTTGCCAAGTGTCTGAATTTTGGTCACCGTGGGGATTCTGCAAAGGACATAACTGTGAAAAACGGTCATAACTTTTTTCAATGCTGTTGTAACTTCGAATGGTCGCTAAATGAACTGTCGTAAGTCAAGGACTACTTTAATCCATCTCTTCCTAAAATAAAATGACTATATTGATCATTTTGTGCCCTTGGTCAATAGCCTTGACATGGATATAAAAAGACCATTTTTCTTGTAATAGCTGATGTGGAATGAAACAGAGGGAATAGAATATTGGAAGGAATATTGAGAGCTACCGTATTTTTCGGAGTATAAGATGCACCTTTCCCACCCCCTAAAAGAGGGTGAAAATTTGGGTGCGTCATATACACCGAATGTAAACCCACCCACCCACCAGCCCCCGCTCTTTGGTCTCTGCCTCCCAGCAATTTACCTCCTTGCAGCAAACGGAGAAAATGGGGCATGCGGAGGCTGCAATAGACTATGGCAATCCCTGCAGCCTGAAACAGCTGATCATCGTGCTTAAACTGAAATTGAAAATGAAGCTTGCTGTTTGCTGCAAGGAGGCAAATTGCTGGGAGGCAGAGGCAGATTTTTCCCCCCCTTCTAATCAGGCTAAACTGAAACAGGCCGTTTGCTGCAAGGAGGTAAGTCAACAACTATAAATGCCTATAGAATGTTCAAATTATTAGACTTATTTTTTTAAAGACTGCTTTATTATTGTTCTAGACAGCTTAAGAAAATGAAGAAGCTTTTTAAAATCAATGCTTGATCTGAAGAGGCCCAGTGCTGTTGTATCTTCTTTTAAACAGCAGAGAATAATGTATACTTCCAGAAAGCCACATCAATTTTAACAGCCGCTGTACAAGTACAGTCTGAAATGTAACACCACAAACAGTGTGTATCGTCTGTACTGTTTGCTGTCTGGGGCAAGGAGGCAAATTGCTGGGAGGCAGAGGCAGATTTTTTTTTCCTCTTGTTTTCCTCCCCAAAAGCTAGGTGCGTCTTATACTTCGGAGCGTCTTATACTCTGAAAAATACGGTAATTAAAGGAATAACCGGAAGTTTGACATTCATGTTGAGTGTTATGCTTTATGGATGCAATAAAATCAGCTAATGTGGGAAGGGAAGCACATGTGAGATTAGATTGAGTGCTTCCACGTTGAGCAGGCAGTAAAATAAAGATGTTCTCCTTGTTCCTTAACATATTTATGGATAAAAATTCATGGATGCTTACACTGATATTAGAGAGTCACTATAAGCTGAAGATGTCGTGTTAGTCGAGTTTTGAACAATTTGCAGCTTACGGGCAGTCCTCAATTTACAACCAGAAGTGAGCCCAGCATTTCCACAGCTAAGTAAGACATTGGTTAAGTGAATGTTGTCCCGTTTTAGAACCTTTCTTGCCGCAATTGTTAAGTGAGTCATTGCAGTTATGAAGTTAGTCACGTGGTTGTTAAGTGAATCCGGGTTCCCCCTTCACTCTGCTTGTCAAAAGATCGCAAAAGGGTGGATCATGTGATCCCCCTGGGACACTGCAGCTGTCATAAATATGAGTCGGTTGTCAAGCATCTGACTTTTGATCATGTGACTATGGGGATGCGGCAACGGCATCCACATCAGCCACATCTCTTCAGTGCCACTGTAACTTCAAATGGGCACTTAACAAACTGTTGTAATTTGAGGACTACCTGTATGCTAGATTGGATAACCTTCTTCTTCACTTCCACTTTTGCCATTTCGGTTTCAAGGGAAATCCAAAGTTATATATATTTATCAGCACAAATGCAACCCTAATGTAACAAAGGCAGCAGTAAAAATAATGGCTTTCTGTTGTGATGGTCTCTTGTGATGAGCCGATAGACAGAGAAAGGAAGCAGTATGCTTCCTCCCATATTTGGGCATACTAGGGTTTGTGACACAATGCATACCCATTTCCCTGGCTTAGTTGATAAAGGAAGAGAGCCTGTGGCTTAGTGGCTAACATAACTGCCTGATATGTAATACAGCCCAGGCTCGATTCCCAGTAAAGGTATGGCTAGCTGATGACAGTTAAATAGCTTGAAATAGATCTATACTGGTCTCCCTTTATTTATCAGCAAAAATGCAACACATATATATTTATTAAACAAACAACACACACAAAAAAATAATCATCTTACATTACATCTTGTAGAAAGTGTGTCAATTGGTTACAATTAGCTTTCGTGCATCTGTTCCACAGGCATTGCTTACATTCATATCAAATGTCAAAGTTCTTAATGAGTCTTACTTTCAACATATCATAGTTCTCATTTGACTGAAATTGTTTTAGTGTCCTTTTGCCTAGAATAATCCATAGTTGAAAAACACAACCACCTAATGGCATTTCATTAATTATTACAGAGTCATCCAATAGCCTTAAACCTTTATAACATATTCTAAACAAAAATTAGCTGACAACATTTCTAATTTCTTTGGGAGATCCAAAGTTTGGATTCTTGACTGGATTGACGCAGCCAGAAATACAATCAGTATATTAAATGCAAACATATTTTATACGGATAACGAAGGGAATGACTGCAGAATGAAGCTGAACGGTGAAACAGTAGATGAGTGAGATTCATTATCCGGCCTTGACTAAGAGCAGGAAAGTTTACTAAAGGTAGGAAAATGGCAAAAACTAGTTGACAGCTAGTAGGTGACTTGCGGTCTGTGGCAAGGATTAATGGTTGGAAGAGATTGTACAAGAGCTTGTTTCTGGAATCGTTTCTTATGTTGACTTATGTCAGAAGGAACATAAAAGGAAGTTGAAGGCAAGATACTTAAGAGAGTGCAGTAAAACAAAGGAAAGAGAGAATCAAGAATGAATGAGTGCTGGGTCTGGAAAAAATATCAACATAAACTAAATGATAAGATACCTATGTGGGCAATTCCTAGACATGCAATAGAGAACATAAATATAGTACAAAAACAGGATGTAACTACATACAGACAGCTTCTCACTTTAGAAAGAGGTGTATTACAATTAAAACCCTTGACTGTACTAAAAGAGGAAAAGGTAAGAATGAATGAGTGCTGAGATGGAGTGAATGTGGAGTGGAGTACAAAGAGGAGTGATCAGAATGAAAAGGGGTGCAGTAGAATGGTTTTAAGAGTACCCTAGTAACTGCACACCCTTTTCATTTGCTTCTCTTAGTCCTTTTCCTCGTTATTTTTCAACGCTTTCCCATATTTTGAATAAAATTGCTCAACCCAAAAGGGCGTGTCGGAATAGATACCAAGGTATATGTTTAGAATAAATTGAGATCATCCTATACAGAGGTATGTTGGCTCCAGAATTGATGGGGAGGGGGGCTTCCGGAGGACCTTGTGGCTCTTTGAGTTTATAGGGTTAGGGTAATGGTTTGGTTTAAATTTCACCTTTTTTTAAGCAGTTCAAAATGGTTTGGATGGGAATCTTCCTTCATTGCTACTACCCTGTAATGGGAGGTGAGCTGAATTGAGAGACAGGGAGAAAGTCATCCAGGAAATTTCCATGTCTGGAATCTTAGATGGAGTTTAGATTTCCTTTCGGGCATCCAACACCTTAAACGCAAGGCTGGATGCCAGCTATTATTCGCTTGAACAAAGAAGTGTATATCACCATTTCCTGGAGCTGCAGTGGTTAGAATGTTGTATTGCAGGCTGACTCTTCCCACTGCCAGGAGTTCGATCCTGACTGGCTTAAGGTTGACTTGGCCTTCCATCCTTCCGAGGTGGGTAAAATGAGGACCCAGATTGTTGGGGGGGTGGGCAATAGGCTGACTCTGTAAACAGCTTAGAAAGGGCCGTAAAGCACTGTGGAGAGGTATATAAGTCTAAGTGATATTGCTACCATCACAAGAATATTACATTAAGAGCCATGGTGGCGCCGTGGGTAGAATGCACTATTGTGGGATAATTCTGTCCACTGCCTGGAGTTTGATCCTGACTGGCTCAAGATTGACTCGGCCTTCCATCTTTCCGAGATCGGTAAAATGAGGATTGTTGGGGGCAAGATGCCGACTCTGTAAATCTCTCAGAGACGGCTGTAAAACACTGTGAAGTGGTATATAAGTCTAAGTGATGATGGTATTGCTTATGTTCCTGAAGATATTGGGTAAAAATCTGTTCAAAAGAGGAGGGGAGAAGAAAAGGGGAGGTAGAGGGGAGAGGAGAGGAAATTATGTTTTTCTATAACTGGAATAACCATGCGGCTCCTGGCTATAAATTATCAATAAATTAATTCTGCCACACTCCAAGCAGAGGGGGGTTGCTGCCGGTTCGGCCCGGTTCAGCTGAACCGGTAGTAGAATTCAGGCCTGGGTTGCAAAACCAGCAGTGACCCAGACTTGACACGCCGCTGAACCAGTTCTCCAATGTCTTCTGCCATTGCTGGCAAGGTTCTGTGCATGTGGAGAGCAATTTTTAGTCAAATGCGCATGAGCAAGCAATGTGCAGCCGGCACTCGAGTGAGCAGCGAGACTCCAAGCATGATTTCACTCTCAAGAACAAAGACAAACTTTCCTCTGTGTGAATACGGCTTAAGAACCTCAGAAAGTGTCCAGCGTTGTGTTTGCAGAGACAGCTGGAGTTGTTGCCATCTACACGCTCGCATCACTTGCCTGATTTGCATGATTCACTTAAAGTGAAGATGTTCCCCCTTTTAAAGGCCAAGTCTCCAAGTCAAGCTTTCCTGGCTAGGAGAGGGGAGAAAAAAGCCTTGAATCGCAACTCCCTTTGGCTCTGTAGCCTGACGAAGGGTGGGGAAAAGTAAACTCTTGCTGTTACTGGCCTCCTTTAATAGAATAAGTCCCCTGTCCCGTCCCCCCCCCACCTGGCAACCTTGTGTTCCCCAGGATCAAATCCAAAAGATTTTCTCCAGGGTGCAAACCCACCCAGCTTCTCAAAACAAAAACAACACAGCGCAACAAAACAAGAAATAAGGAAAGCAACAGATAGATGCCATAAAATAAGGCAGGGATGGTGAACCTTTTCAGCACCGAGTGCCCAAATCGGACTATGCCTGTATGCGTGTGCACGCACCGGAGTGCTGATAACCCAAACACCAGCTAGCTAACAGACGCATGTATGTTTTGGGGGCATTTGGGGGGGGGGTGTCTTTTTGGGTTTTCAGGCAGTTTGGTGGCCATTTTTCAGGCCAGTTTGGGCCAAAAACTGCCTGAAAAAGGCCCCAAAAACCAGTCCAAAAATGGGCTGAAAATGGGCTGGTTTGGGGGCATTTTTGGAGCTGTTCTCAAAGACCAGCTAGCGGGAGCGCACCGTAAACCAGAAGAGCAGTTGGTGACAGCACATGTGGCCACAGAGAAGGCTCGGCATGCCATCTCTGGCACATGTGCCCATAGGTTCGCTATCATGGAAATAAGGTAAGGGGGATGCAATATTTTCGTGGCTAATGCAATATCCTGGAGTACAACCTCAAATCAAAGTGGAGGCTTGGCAAGAACTTGGTCTTCTTTTAAGGTCTACCAGAATGAGGTTGGATTAATGAGGTTGGTCTAATGAGAATTGCTAGGAGCATATCGTGACTGAAGCAGCCTACAGGCCCAGGAACAGAGATGGTATTCAGCCGGTTCGGATCGGTTTATCCGAATCGGTTGTGGAAATCATGGGTGGGCCTGCCCTCCCCCCTCCCTGGCTCTATGCCATCCTATATGTTTTCAAGCCACACATATGCGTGCAAGCCATGCGCATGATCGAAGTGCATGTGCAGAAGGCCGACGTGGATGCACATCAGGGGTGGGTTTCAACCGGTTCGCACCGGTCCCTGCGATCCGGTTGGTCGCCGAACCCGGAAGTAAGTAACTTCCGGGAACGGCGAAGCCCCCCCCCCCGCGCACACGCACGCCCGCACACCCGCGCCCGCTCCTTACCCGGTTTTTACGAACGCATACAACGCCTGCGCGATCCTCCAGGAGCAGCTGGAGCATCGCGCAGGTGCTAGTACGCATGCGCGCGCCGCATGCGTGCGCGAGGATGCCGCGTGCGTGCGCGAGGACGCCGCGTGCGTGCGCGAGGACGCCGCCGGCCTCATTCCAACCGATCCGGTTGGAACGGGGCGAGAAACCCACCCCTGATGCACATGCACTCACATTTGCAAACCAGTAGGGAAGATAAGTGAATACCACCCCCTGCCTGAGAAATAAATACAGCTAGTCCTCAAATTTATGACCACAACTGAGCCCAAAATTTGTGCTGTTGAGTGAAACATTTGTTAAGTGAGTTTTGCCCCATTTTAGAACCTTTCTTGCCACAGTTGTTAAGTGAATCACTGTGTCAGCTTTCCAAATATCATGCAGAATTAAATCAGAGTCCAAGGCAGAGCTATCCTTAAAGTTCCAATTTAATAAGACAGACATGTTGGCACGAAATGTGAAATCCCAAATCTAAAAGCTTCCTGGGATTCCACCCAGTGGAAAGTTCATGATCTTATCTCCACACACATAAATCCATCACATGGTCCAATCTTCTTCGGCCACGCTGGCATCTCCACCCAACTGGTTCCGGTCAGGTGCGGAGGTGCGGAGACAAAAGATGACCTTGGGCTTCTAGAAAGGAATGACAACAACACATTCCGCAAATCTACTCCTTTCTATTCCCCCTCCCAATTACTGCACTAATGAAACAGCATAATGAAATAAGAGAGAGTGTGGCAGGCCAAAGATTCTAAAAAGGAATATGACTGCAGGCCTGACACACTGCAGTGGATAAATTAGTAACCCGGTTGTTAAGTGAATCTTGCCTCCAAATTGATTTTGCTGGTCGGAGGAGGATCACATGACCTTGGGACCCAGCAACGGTCATAAGTATGAACCAGTTGCCAGGCATCTGGATTTTGATCACATGAGCGTTGCAACTCTACAAAGGTCGTAAAATGTGAAAACCGGTCATAAGGTGATCACATGATCCCAGGGCACTGCAACCATCATAAATGTGAGTCGGTTGTCAAGCATCCAAATGTCAATCACGTGACCATGGGGATGCTGCAACGGGTCATAAGTGTGAAAAACGCCCATCCGTCATTTTTTTTCAGTGCCGTTTTAACGGTCGCTAAATGAGCTTCTGTAAACCGAGGACTGGCTGCAGTTGGATAAATGAGAAAGCGCTTGATTTGTTTTTGGTTTAAATGCTGAACGTCGCTTCGTTCAGCGCGGGGAAAGTATCAATTCCCTGCCGGCCTCTTAAGCAAATGAAATTGCAATTGAGCCATTTCTCGTTGACGCTCTCCATCTATCCCCAGGCCAGTCTGCAAATAATGTGCACAACCGCCGCTTCGTTGAGCCCCGCAAACAGGCTGTGCAAACAATTCTCTGTGTGTGTAACCTCTGAAAAGACAGAGACATCTCCAGTGACTAAAGTGAGTGAGCTGGAGTCAGCTGTGTTTGCCTTCGCGGACAGATAATGTAACACACCTTGACAAGAAGAGCTCTTGGGAGGTTGAAGAGCCTCCTGCTTTCTTGCGGCCTTCATTGTTCCATAGAATGGGAGAAAACCGAGCAACGGAGAAGAAAGAGCAGGTGGCTGCATTTAACGGGGAGTATCGGTTTTCACCCCTTTGCTTCAGAGGAAGCTAATGTAATGTTTGTCTATTGGAAGCTCCCTGGAGTCCTACCTAGGTCTCCCCTCTCATCCCCCTGAGCCCCACCGAAGCTGGGAAGGGAGCAAGGACCCAGCAACCTGAGTGGCTTTGAGAGAGAGGGAGGGAGGGAGAAAAAAAATGGGGTTTCGCTTTGAAGGCTCCTCAAAACACGCTTTCTGTTTTTATCTTGATCCGCAAAGCTCAGTCTTGCAGATTAGCCACGGTTCACTCCCTGAGGATTAACATTCCCACAGAAACTTTTGAGTCTCTCTCTCTCCATCGCCAAATTGCCTATGAAAACTATCCTCAGATGCCTGTAATTGGAGACCTGCGGACAAAATCACTCCCCCCCCCTTTCTGCTGCTGAACGTACATCTTTCTCATCGGACAAGACCTTTCTAAATCCTTATCGGAAAATGCTTTCCTCCCATAATGTGGTTCAAAAGTAGGATAATTCCCTAGATCAGCTCAAAACTGAGAAATGCCTGACGATGGAGCTTACTGTTCTGGTTATAGGCAGGTTATTGTTGTTGTTGTTCCTGTTTTGTTTTGGAGGTCCGCTAAAAATCTGATCCAAGAAAATATATATCATTGTAACCAATTGGTATAATACATCTAAGAAGCATCACTTTGCCAACAAAGGTCCCAGGGGAGGGATTCAGGCGGTTCGGACAGGTTCGGGTGAACTGGTTCGCTCAGACGATCAGGTAGGGAGCAAAGCAGTTTGCTCTGACGATTAGGTGGGCCCGCCCCCTGTCCGTACACTTTACTTAGCTATATCCTCTCAGCTGATTCGCACGACAGAGCAGATTGCTGCGCCTCAGCTGTGTTACTCCCCAGAAGTAACATGGAAGGTAAGTTTTGTTAAAACTGTGCCCGCGCGCACAGCACACGATCACCGAACCGGTTGTTAAACTGGCAGGACCCCACCACTGAAATGTCCATATAGTCAAAATTATGCTTTTCCCAGTAGTACTGTATACCATATTTTTCGGAGTATAAGACGCACCGGAGTATAAGATGCCAAGACTTTGAAGAGGAAAATTTTTTTAAAAAGTTTTTTCACTCTGCAGACCTCCCAAAAATGGCCCGGATTTTGTTTTTTGTTTTCAAAAAAAGGGGCATGAATAGCCTTTAGGAGGCTTGTAGAGTGCTCCGGGGCGGGGGGGGGGCAAAAACAAGCAAAAACAGCTCATTTTTCGCAAAAAATGGCCAGTTTTTTGTCCAAAAAAAGTGCATACATAGCCTTTAGGAGGCTTATAGAGTGCTCCTGGGGGCTGGGAGGGCAAAATTGAGTAAAAAACAAGCCATGTTTTGCTCATTTCTGCCCTCCCCAGCCCCCAGGAGCACTCTGGAAGCCTCCTAAAGGCTATGCATGGCCATTTTGTGAAGGGCCAGGATTTCAGGAGGCAAAAAATGTATTCAGTCTATAAGATGCACCCAGATTTTCAGCCTCTTTTTTGAGGGAAAAGGGTGCATCTTATACTCTGAAAAATACAGTAACTGTGAGAGTTGGACCCTAAGGAAGGCTGAGCGCCAAAGAATGGATGCCTTCCAACTGTAATGTTGGAGAAGGCTCTTGAGGGACCCTCACAAGGAGAGACAATCAGTCAATCCTAAAGGAAATCAATTCTTTATATACCGTGTTTTTCGGAATATAAGACGCACCCCCCCCCCCATGAAAGTGGGTTGTCGAATAACTTTTGGCAGTTGAAAAAGGTGACATGAGACTCTTTCCAATTGTTGCCCAGGTTGATCAGCTCAGCCTTTCTTCTCCTAAGTCAGGGGTGTCAAACTTAAGGCCCTTGGGCTGAATCTGGCCCATGGGGTGCTTAGATCTGGCTTGCGGGGCTGCCCTGGAAACAGCAAAGGACCAGCTCACAGTGCTTCTGCCAGCAAAAACGGAGCCCGGGAGGGCTGCGCATGGCCATCGCTGGCTCCATTTTCACTGGCAGAGGGCTGCAGGAGGCCATCACAGCCGAAAATGGCAGAGGGCTATCAAAGCAAACTAAAAACAAAATAAAAGAAGTGTTTCCCCTTTTGCATTTGAGCATGCAAGAAGGGACAGGAAAAGAAAAAGGGAAAGAGGAAAGACAAAGGAAACGAAGGAAAGAGAGGAGGGCCTTTTTGGGTGAAGACTTTCTCATTAACCACAAATTCCAGAAAACATTTTGGGTAGAATCGCAACTGTGATTTCATCACACTGATTTGTGTTTTTGTTTTGTTTTTGTCTTCAAACTGATACTGTGGTTCTCCGTTTTTTGTCTGGTGTGGAGAACTGTAAGAAAGTTAGGCAGGATCAAAATGTTTTGAATTAATTCACTAAGAAGATAGAGTCCCACCCAATTCAAATGATACACCATGTTTTTCGGATTATAAGACACACCGGAGTAGAAGATGCACCTTAGTTTTGGGGGAGGAAAATAAGAAAAAAAAATATTCTGCCTCTGCCTACCAGCAGCCATGGTATTCATCTAGCTAGCATCCTGTCAGTGTGTGAGAGAGTTGAGGGCTGTTTGGAAACAAACAGTATTTGCTATGTGAGCAACAAGGAAGGAGACAGAAAAGAGGCAGGGCTTGGCTTATTCTGTACTAAAGCTGCATGTTGAACTGATATCTGAAACTAAAACTGAAAGTGAAACTAACCTGCTGAACTAGCACATTGGAAAAACTGCTTTTGGCAGTGTATATTTACTTAATGTGTTATATTATACATAAAGAGGAGTTATTGAATCCTGCTGAATCCGTTACTTGTGTGTGCTTTCTGAATGTGATCACCGCTGCAAACTCTGACACGTCCTTGCAGCAAATAGCAAACAGCCAGGTCATCTTCAGCACATTATTGCAGCCTGATTCAGCATGAGCAGCTGACTGGCGGGTGGCTCGGCCTCCCAATCAGCTATTCCAGGCTGCAGGGATTGCCACAGACCATCGCCTCCTCCATGCCTCACGTTTTTGGCTACATTCAATGTATAAGATGCACCCAAGTTTTCACCCTCTTTTGGGGGGGGAGTGTGTCTTATACTCTGAAAAATATGGTAACGTCCCTGTCCTTCAATAGTAAGTTCCACCATTAAGTCTGCAAACTAAGTCAGTAAAGAACACCAAAGTCTTGAAGAGGGTCCTGTATTCTTCATCTTGATGCTGATCATGGTCTTCTTTTTAAAAGCTTTCCCAGCAATCGAACCATCTCCAGAAAGCTGTTTCGTCCCATAATGTTTCCGAAGGAGGATGGATTTGAGCCTGGTCAATTGTGCCTCAAGTGAGACCTCTGGGTTGATTTATTTGATGATCTATTGGTTTGTTTTATTTATAGGGAGACATAATAATTTAACAAAGTGTTGTGTTACTCATATTTGGCTCAAAGTGGATGACCGCTGCCAACGCATTAACAAATCTGAAGGCACGATGGGTGCCAAATACAGTTGTGTGTTAATGTATTTCGTAAGGATGGGTGATGAATTTATTCCATTATATAAACCCTTCAAACAAAAGTAGATGCAGATCGCTGGTCTCATGAATGCATGTCGCTCTTCTTCACTTAAAGTCCCCTTGAGTACCCTCAACTGAGAGGGAGTACAGATACAGATTACAGGACTGACAATGCCGGCTGGCGACTCCCCGGGGGAGGGCCTTCTCTGTAGCTACCCCGGCCCTGTGGAACGATCTACCTGCAGAGATCCGGACCCTTACCACTCTCCCGGCAGGCAGGCAGGCAGGCAGGCAGGCAGGCAGGAAGGAAGGAAGGAAGGAAGGAAGGAAGGAAGACATTTATAGCCAAGTACCAATCTACTTTCATATCAGTTAGTTATTATTTTTTCATGATTGCCTTGTCCTTTATTTTCTTTCTAGCACAATATTCAAAATTCTCTGGAGGCTCGGTCATCCTACTTCTAAATATATTGGACCTACAATAAAGCAATATATTAAAAAACTGACTGTTTGGAAGCATATCTAATTCTCTCTCATATAGGTAGAGAAAATACTCCAAGCTGCTTAAAAGCCATCAAGACCTGGCTGTTCCGGCAGGCCTG
Source organism: Thamnophis elegans (assembly GCF_009769535.1). NCBI lineage: Eukaryota > Metazoa > Chordata > Lepidosauria > Squamata > Natricidae > Thamnophis > Thamnophis elegans. The sequence continues at coordinate 76,451,941 of NC_045547.1, forward strand.
GGGCTGTTGATTGATATCCAGCCTCGTTTAGATGGAATGAGTGACATGAATTTTAATACTGTATTTTTATTTTTATCTCTATTTTTAAAATTAAATGTTTCTTGTCTGTTGTGAGCCGCCCAGAGTCCCTATGGGAGGCATACAAATTCTAATAAACTTGAAACTTGAAATGGACCTTGTAGGTCATCTAGTCCAACCCTCACCCAAGCAGGAGACCCTACACCCTTTCTGACAGATGACAGTCCAGTCTCTTCTTGAAAACTTCCAGGGATGAAGCTTCCACAACTTCGGAAGGCAACTTTTATTCCATTGGTTCTCACTGTCAGAAAATTTCTCCTTATTTCCATGTTGAATCTCTCCTTGATCAGTTTCCATCTATTATTCCTTGTCTGGCCTTCAGTTGCTTTGGAAAATAGCTTGACCCCCCTCCTCTCTGTGGCAGCCCCTCAGATATAGGAACATTGCTATCATGTTTGGTAGAGTTTCAGAATGGTTTAGTGCTTTTAGGGCGTTGAAAAACTCCTGCTTTGTCTACATGAATATTATCAAATTGCCCTTTGAGAGAAATAAAAGGAAGAAGCAACAACAAAGAAGAATATAGAAGACTTGAAGCAGAGTTACAAAAGGAACCGCAAAAAATAAATGTAAAACAATGGTTTTAAAGGGAGCTAACTAAACATAAATTGAATATCCTTGGGGGAAAAAAAGAGCTGGTGCAACAGATAAAAAGAACGAAACAAAACTTTTTCGAGAACGCAAACAAACCAGGGAGATGGCTAGCTTACAAATTGAAAAAGGAGAAAGAGGGAAAAAATGGCTAAGTAGTGGCTAAGATGCTGAGCTTGTCGATCAGAAAGGTTGGCAGTTCGGTGGTTCGAATCCCTAGTACCGCATAATGGAGTGAGCTCCCGTTACTTGTCCCAGCTTCTGCCAACCTAGCCATTAAAAAGCACATAAAAATGCAAGTAGAAAAACAGGAACCACCTTTGGTGGGAAGGGAACAACGTTACCTGTGCCTTCAGCATTGAGTCATGACAGCCACATGGCCATGGAGACGTCTTTGGACAGCGCTGGCTCTTCGGCTTTGAGATAGAGATGAGCACCGCCCCCTAGAGTCGGGAACGACTAGCACTTATGTACAAGGAGAACTTTTACCTTTTAATTTTCCAGCATCAAGGCTGCAGTGGTATATTTTTTCCCCCTTTGTGGTCTGGAATTCTTCTGTTTCTTAATCTGTTTTACTCATCTCTGTGCTCATGTTACCTTTTCTTCTTCTCTGTGTGAAAGCTGCCTCTTTCCCTCCCCTTTTTCTTTGCTTTTTATTAAAACGCGCATTGATTTGACTCTATTTGCTTCCTGTCCTGTATCTGCCACCCCATCTCTTCCTCTCTTTACCCTATACATTCAATCTCTGCCCTCCACACCCTTGTTCTTTTTAAACTCTAGAGATCAGTCTCCATTCTCAGAAAAGATTTTCTTCTCTTGATATTTTTTCCCCCTCTCAAACTCACAATTTAAATGCTTACCTTGCATTCTATTCTCGGTGATGGTAGTTATTTATTTATTTATTTGTTTATTTATTTGTTTGTTTGTTTGTCTTGTATGCCGCCCACTCCCGGAGGACTCTAGGCGGCTCACAAAAGACAAGGGAAAGGGGGGAATGAGACAAAGACAACATATTAAAAACAAAACCAACATTCACAATTTCCGTGGAGGTAGATGCTTCTCAGCTCCCCCCAGCCTGCTGGAACAGCCAGGACTTGGTGGCTTTGCGGAAGGCCGGGAGGGTAGTAAGGGTCCGGATCTCAACAGGGAGCTCGTTCCAGAGGGCCGGAGCTGCAACAGAGAAGGCTCTCCCCTGGTGAGTCGCCAGCCGACATTGGCTGGCAGATGGAATCCAGAGGAGACCTAACCTGTGCGATCTAATTGGTCTGAGAGAGGTAATCGGCAGGAGGCGGTCTCTCAGGTACCCAGGTCCGATGCCATGTAGGGCTTTATAGGTAGCGACCAGCACCTTGAAGCGGATTCAGAGACTAATAGGTAGCCAGTGCAGCTCGCGGAGGATAGGTGTAACGTGGGTGTACCTCAGTGCACCCACAATCGCTCGCGCGGCTGCATTCTGAACTAATTGGAGTCTTCGAACACTTCAAGGGCAGCCCTAGTTGATGTATAATGTTTAACGTTCAGTTTTACACTCCTTTTCAATTCTCTTACCCTGTTTCCCAGAAAATAAGATCTCTCCAGATTATAAGCCCAATTGGGCTTTTGAGCTCATGCACTAAAATAAGCCCTCCCCTGAAAATAAGCCCTCCCAGAAAATATTGCAACACAGCAGCAGCCATGAGGTGACCTTGCTCAACGCCTCCTGCACCTCAAAAATAATAAGACTTCCCTGAAAATAAGGCCAAGTGCTTATTTCGGGGGTTAAAAGAAAATAAGACCCTGTCTTATTTTGGGGAAACGTGGTGTTTAAATTGTAGATTGTGAGGACAGGTAAATGAATTTAAGACCAAAGTTATGGGGGGGGGGGAAATCTCTCCATCAGAAATCTTAAGATGGTGCTTTTTAAAAAAAATGTCATTAAAGTTTATGATTGTAATATAAAGTACAATGGCAATATAAGTTAGAAAAAAGGAGGAAAAGAAGGGGTGGAAAAGAAAAAGGGGAAGAAAAAGAAAGAAGAAAGCGATGACTTCTGACTTTTGTTGGTTAGTTATTAGTATTAGTAATCACATTGACGGCCTCAACTCTGCATTCCATTTAGTTACGACAATCCACTTTTATAATTACTGTTATTCAATCTTCAAACTAAAGACTAAGTTTCTATTTTTCTTCTATATTTCTCAAATGGAATGTGTATTAGACAGAGATGGGATTCAGAAGGTTCTGACCAGTTGTGGAGAACCTGTAGCGGACATTTTGAGTAATTCGGAGAACCGTTAAATACCACCTCTGGCTGGCCCCGCCCCCACCTATTCTCTGCCTCACGAGTCCCAGCTGATCAAGAGGGAATGGAGATTTTACTGTATCCTTCCCCTGGAGTGGGGAGGGAAGGGAGATTTTACAGTATCCTTCCCCTGGAGTGGGGAGGGAATGGGGATTTTACAGTATCCTTCCCTTGGAGTGGGGAGGGAAGGGAGATTTTACAGTATCCTTCCCCTGGAGTGGGGAGGGAATGGGGATTTTACAGTATCCTTCCCCTGGAGTGGGGAGGGAATGGGGATTTTACAGTATCCTTCCCGTGGAGTGGGGAGGGAATGGAGATTTTACAGTATCTGTCCCCTGGAGTGGGGAGGGAATGGAGATTTCACAGTATCCGTCCCCTGGAGTGGGGAGGGAAGGGAGATTTTACAGTATCCGTCCCCTGGAGTGGGGAGGGAATGGGGATTTTACAGTATCCTTCCCCTGGAGTGGGGAGGGAAGGGAGATTTTACAGTATCCTTCCCCTGGAGTGGAGAGGGAATGGAGATTTTGCAGTATCCTTCCTCTGGAGTGGGGAGGGAATGGGGATTTTACATTATCCTTCTCCTGGAGTGGAGAGGGAATGGGGATTTTACAGTATCCTTCCCCTGGAGTGAGGAGGGAATGGAGAGTTTACAGTAGTCTTCCCCTGCCATGCCCACCAAGCCATGCCCACCAAGCCACACCCACCAAGTCACGCCCACCAAGCCACACCCACAGAACTGGTAGTAAAAAAAATTGAACCCCACCACTAGTACTAGAACTAGATAAAGTCTCCTCTTTGTTTAAAGCAATTCCATTTTGCCCTCTCAGCCAAATTTATTTTTCCTCCAATGTGAGAAACCCCCAAGGCTTAACTCAAGATTTAAAACATAACCTTTCTTCAAACCTTCACAGACCCCTCCATGGGATGACATCATGTCCCTCCCAGGGGTCCAGAGACCACAGGTTGAGAACTCCTGTTCTAAGTGTTGGAAGTTCAGCACCCACCCCTCTCCGAGAAAAATGAAATGTTTTAGGAAGTATTAAAATTGCAGAATATTTTCCCTAAAAGGGAGGCAGAAATTAAGCCACCGCCACCACCTTTGTCAATTAAGGCCTGAGCTAGTCTGTTCTACATAACAAAAATCTACCTCCTTCAGGCAGAGCCATAATAGGAGGCCTTTCATTACATCATCACCCAGCAAGAGTCAACCAAGCCTGGGACACAGACAACTTACAGAGTTACCCCTGCATGGACCTATGGGAGTCCGTCAACCAATCAGAATACAAGCTCAAATTCAAACGCCCAGAGAGGGCTTAAAACTGAGGAACTCTCAGCATATCTCCCCTTTTTTTTCCCTTCACCCAACATCTTCAAGCCATGTGATCCTGTCCACCATTCAAACCATCTTTCCAATCAGCCACCATGTTTCCAGGGTCTTTCCCCCCACTTGGAACTGAACCCAGAAGGACATTTCTTCCAACGTAAGATAAGTTTGTCTCCAATTCTCGCCGTAATCATCTGCTTCTCCGTACCCTTTGGGAATAAAAACATCACCATCCATTGTTGGCAACTAATAATAACTTCTCCACTCCCGCTGGAGGCATCACCCAACCACACTGAGAGTTTATATGGTTGGAGTCCTGCCAAATCCTCTCCCACCTGTCTGAGAGTCTCCAAGAGACGTCAAGGCGAGGGGGTGGGAGAAGACCACCTACTCCTACAGCTCAGGTTGGCTAAATCTTCTGGAGAACTTCAGGCCCAACATTCCTTCCAGACATTCCTCCACTCCCCCACCGGAAGCTGTGGATCCAGCTCAGATGGCAATGGGGGTGGGAATTCTTCCTGTTCCCATCATTAGATGAACTCTTTGGAGAATGTAAGCAGTCCTGGCATTTTCTAAATAGCACCAAGCTTGATCAACCTTAGCTGGCTAAGGTTGGCCACCGCCCAACGTTGTATAAAACGAACACATTAAAGGAGATACAGAGGCGCCATCTTGAGCAAAATATACAGAGAGAATGACATTCTTTAAATTGGCAAAGTACTGTATTTTTCGGACTATAAGACACACCAGTGTATAAGATGCACCAAGATTTCGAAGGGGTAAGTAAGAAAAAAAGTTTTTGCACTCTGCAGGCTCCAGCAGGGCTGGGATGGGGAGACAAAAATACCCCCGTTTTTGCGAAAAAAAGGGGTGGAAAACGGGCCATTTTTCACAAAAATGGGTGGAAGGGCCGTTTTTTTTGCAAAAACGGGGGCATTTTTGCATTCCCGCAGCCCTGATAAAGCCTGCAGAGTGCTTCTGGGGACTGGGGGAAGACAAAAACGCCTCTGTTTTTGCAAAAAATGGCCTGTTTTCGCAAAAATGGGGTGCAGGAGTGGTGTTCGGGAGGCCAAAAATGGCTGTATTCGGTGTATAAGGTGCTCTAACATTTCCATGCTCTTTTTGGGGGGGGTGGGAGGTGCATCTTATACTTGGAAAAATACGGAAGTTGCATGATGTGAGATCCACGCATCCCCCATCCCACTACTTTTAAAAAGCCAATAACCCCTGGGTCCTTCTGCTTGTCGCTTCTTCCGACAGGATTCTATTTTTAAAAAGGGTGTTGTTGTTTTTTTCATTTTGACTTCAAGCAAGACTACATTTCCTTTGTGGGATTGTTTGAGATCAATCCAGCGCCGGATTTTCCTATAGGCTAACTAGGCTTCAGCCTAGGGCCTCAAGATCAAGAGGGGCCTACATTCAAATTGTTAGCAAAATTAAAATTACACTATTCTAAAAACAGTGAACACTAAAACACTGAACCAAAAATAAGGAGAAATTCTATGCATATGACTAATAAACAAACATAAAAATGTATTGGTTAAGATCGTTCCAGCGCTGCGGCAGTTGGGGAGCTGCCCACGTTCCCGGCACCGGCGGTCGGGCGAGAGGCGCGGCCACTCCCAGTAGCCGCCCTGTCGACGCGGAGCCCACCAGCGGCCAGGCAGGCGAGGGCAAGGGGGCCGAGCCGGGGCAGCTGAGCGCAGCAGGGGAGGCGGCTGGCCTCGCTGCCTTTGCCGCAGAGCAGAGCCACCCTCCGTCGGGAGGCCAGCTATATATATTGATATATATTGATATATATCACAGTAATGATGTATTTTATTGTCTCTCATGTAATTTACAAACTTAAAAATGGAAGGTGAAAAGGCCTCATAAGTGGAATAGCCTAGGGCCTCTTTTCATCTAAATCCGGCCCTGTCAATGACCTTTCCCTGGGCTTAAGATGACTATTTTAAGGCGTCAAATTCTCTGCTAAGGAGGTGGTGAAAATGAAGGAAGAAAAAAAAAGAGCATTACAACATGGGAATTGCAGTTGTTTCTCCACTGCCAATCATGTGGATTACATTAAAACAGCCTGTCGGTTTTACCTAAAATAATATTTGGGGTGGCTTTGACAGATTCTGCACGGATGGGAAATCTGCATCCCTAGGCAGAAATGTTTTAGTTATGTTTCCCCCCCTCACCCCCCCATGCTACTTTTCTCCTTTCAAGAGTCATTCACGATGACAACCAATCAATGTGCATTTATTTTGACCACTGTGGGACTCAATATCTTGTACCCTTTTCCTGTTAGGCTCTCGTTCATTAAATACTTGTGACTCCGTGTCTTGGTTAATTAATCTTGTGGTCTCTGCTGTGAGTTAACGCTTAATTGGCTTGCGCAGCTTCGCAACGGGAAGTCTCCTCTGCTTTCCTATGAAGGAAGCCAACTAGCAAATCACAGTTGCCACAGGGTGAGTTGAAGGCGTAGAAGTCTCGCAACTAGGAGCACAAAAGGGTATGTGTCAACGGGTTATATAACAATGAATCAGTGGAAGGACTTGCCTCCAGAAATTGTGAGTGCTCCAGTGCTGGATGTTTTTAAGAAGAGATTGGACAATCATGTGTCTGAAATGGTATAGGGCTTCCTGCCAGAGCAGGGGGTTGGGCTAGAAGACCTCCATGGCCCCTTCCAACTGTGTTGTTCTGTTCTATTATGTTCTATTCTATTCTATTCTATTCTACTCTACTCTACTCCTATTCTACTCTACTCTACTCCTATTCCACTCTACTCTACTCCTATACTATTCTACTCTATTCTTATTCTACTCTACTCTACTCTCTACTGTACAATTCTATTCTATTCTACTCTACTCTACTCCTATACTATTCTACTCTATTCTTATTCTACTCTACTCTACTCTACTCTCTACTCTACTCCTATTCTATTCTATTCTACTCTACTCCTATACTATTCTACTCTATTCCTATTCTACTCTCTACTCTACTCCTATTCTATTCTATTCTATTCTATTCTACTCTACTCCTATACTATTCTACTCTATTCCTATTCTACTCTCTACTCTACTCCTATTCTATTCTATTCTATTCCTATTCTACTCTACTCTACTCCTATACTATTCTACTCTATTCTTATTCTACTCTACTCTCTACTCTACTCCTAATTTATTCTATTCTACTCTACTCCTATACTATTCTACTCTATTCTTATTCTACTCTACTCTACTCTCTACTACTATTCTATTCTATTCTACTCCTATTCTACTCTACTCTACTCTATTCCTATTCTACTCTACTTACTCTACTCTACTTCTATTCTACTTCTATTCTAATTCTATTCTATTCCATTCCATACCATTCCATTCCACTCCACTCCACTCCATTCCATTCCATTCTATTCTATTCTATTCTATTCTCTGCAGCCTTGGTTTATGAATTCTTCCTTTAAAGTGAATTTCTCCAACTTCTTTCTCCTCCTGTCTTCCCTTCCATTTCTTTAGATGGACGTTCTCTGTATTGATCCTCACCTGTACTTTCATCAAAGTTTACCCATCTCCTTTCTCTGCACTGGTGGTCCATTCAACGCAGACTTTGATCTCTTTTGTAGAGTCAACTTTGTTTTTTGGGGGGGAGCTGCCCAGAACAACAACAGCTAGATTGTATTGTGTCCTTTGTATGGGGTTGTGCTGTGCTTCGAGGCAGGTGTGGTTTTTGGCTAGATTGAAAGACACACACCTATATACACGTCTCCCGCCTCTTCCATGTTCCCGGTCTCTTTAGATTACGGCTTACTTGGCTCGCCCCCCCCCCCACACCCACCCCCAGCAATTTTCCCGACTGACTGAAGTCGACATGAAAAAGATTTAGAAAAGATCAGGCTCTACCTTCCTTTCATAACAACAAACTCAGAAGGTTTCATTGTCACCGGAGAAAATGAGCAATGTATTTTTTTCCCCCTATGCAGACTTTTTGTTCTTCTAATCTGCTCTCCCTTCGGTTTAAGGGGGACGGAGACGAAGGCTTAAGCAAGAGCGCACACACACACACACACACACACACACACACAACCCCGTGAAATCCAATCCGATTTCCCTCTTGGAAGGATTGGCGTTTCCATCCCTTCTCGCCGGGGATTGTTATCTGCCAGGCTTCCTAGGGTCCCCTTGGATTAATGGCTTCTTTGCAGAGCCCTGTTGAGATAATTCCAGTTGGGCCATCCAAAATGCTCTTTTTTTAAAAAAAAAATCTCTTATATATATTTAAAGGTATACATTCACATAGTTATTATCCTTATTTATCTTTATCCCTTTTACATACCGTATTTTTCGGAGTATAAGACGCACCAAGATTTTGAAGAGGTCAATTTAAACAGAAAAGTTTTTACACTTTGCAGACCTCCCAAATCCTCTGCATGCCTCGTTTTTTTTTTGCAAAAAACAGGGTATGCATAGCCTTTAGGAAGCTTATAGACTGCTCCTAGGGGCTGGTGGGGAGGGCAAAAACGAGCAAAATAATGGCCTGTTTTTTGCTTGTTTTTGCCCTCCCCAGCCCCCAGGAGCACTCTGGAAGCCTCCTAAAGGCTATGAATGGCCATTTTTGCAAAGGAGGAAGGGGTTTCGGAAGGCCAAAAATGCTGTATTCAGTGTATAAGATGCACCCAGATTTTCACCCTCTTTTTGGAGGGGAAAAGTTGCATCTTATACTCTGAAAAATACGGTATTTGTTTTTCCATATAAAAATATACATTCTGTATATTTTTGCTTACCATCCAGTACACCTCTTTTGTGTTATCACCACCCTATTTTTTTTTCCTTTTCACCCTCCCTCCATTCTCTACGTTCTTTCTTCTCCCTCTCCTTACCCTTCACCAGAGCTCTTATCTGAATTGCTTCAGCTGTAACCTGTGTTTAATTATCGAAGAAAATGAATCGCCTGGCCCTTCGCTAGGAAAATATGACCAGGCCTTCTGGACTCCTTTAGAAAAACAAAACAAGGAATAACAACAATGCAATAAATTGGTTTTTTTTTTTGTTAAAAAAAAACATGTACTGCGGATTAAAGCCCCCCCCCCCCAAAAAAAACCAAGAATCTAACTACCGATGGCTTGCAAGAATGAAAGACCAGTTCAAAAAACATAAAAAAGCAATTATTAATTGTCGACAACAATCAAATGAACCCCTTTAATGGATTCCATCCAAGGGTGAAATGCTACTGGTTCGCAGCGGTTTGTGCGAACCAGTAAGGACGATTGTAATTGGTTCTGCTTTGAGCCACCTGATCTTTGGAAGCTTCCCCCCCCTCCGCTTTTTAAAGCATTTTTTTTAATTTTTATTTTTTTATTAACAAACATGTAAAACGCACACACACAAAACCTAGACGTACACCACATTTACACAATACAATAGCTTCCTGTTCTTTCTAATAGCAATCATCAATCGATACCGCTCACCTTATATTATTTCCCCTTCTATTGTATTTCGTTTGGATTTCACTATTCTTAACCCTCTTATTTTACTCGTAACTCTTATTTTTTGAGTTTTGTTCTATTCCTTCATTTTTAAAGCATTTTTTTTCCTGCCTATTCGCCCAAACCAGCAGGAAAAAAATGCTTTAAAAAGTGGGGAGGGGAGCTTTTGACAATCGCGCGGGTCAGCTGTGAGCTGCGTGATCATCAGAAGTGGTTAGAGTGCAGTACTGCAGGCCACTTCAGCTGACTGCTAACTGCAGTTCGGCGGTTCAAATCTCATCGGCTCAGGGTTGACTCAGCCTTCCATCCTTCCGAGGTGGGTAAAATGAGGACCTGGATTGTTGGGGGCAATAATGCTGACTCTGTAAACCGCTTAGAGAGGGCTGAAAGCCCTATGAAGCGGTATATAAGTCTAACTGCTATTGCTATTGCTATTTTTGTTTTCACTTTTTAAATCATTTTTTACTACAGGTTCAGGCGAATAGGTAGCAAAAATGCTTTAATTTTTTTTAAAGTTGGCCATGCCCACCCAGTCACATGACCCTACCACCACCAAGCCACACCCACCAAGCCACGCCCAGAGAACCGTTAGCAAAGATTTTTACATTTACACTTCCTATTTGCACAAACCGGTCCGAACCAGTTGGAACCCACCTCTGGAGAGGATCTTAACATTCCCTGCCTCACTGCTCTGGTGGGTCAGGTAGATTTGACAGTCCTTCCAATAACCTGGTCCCAAGCCATGTAGGCCTTTGAAGGTGGTAACCAGTACCTTGAGTTGGAACCAGAAGCAAATCAGCAGCCAATGCAGCTTTGGTGTGCTAATGGAAGAGGCCTCCAATATTTACAGTAGCTAATGTCTGTGGCTTTGATAAAGATTAATATAGATAATGTGGATTATTATCCTGAGACCCTTTGTTCTTTTATCCTCCTCTCTCTCTCTCTCCCTTTCCCTGCAGTTGTCTGAAATCATTCTTGATGTTTGCCAATCAACAAGACCTAGTTTGAGGCGAGTTTGGTGTGTATGTGTGTGCTTGTGTGCTCTGAACATAGGGACCGAAAGGGAGGGTGCTGGGTGCAAACTAAATTGCCTTCAGTAATTTTCCAGCTCTCGTGACAGTGGCAGGCACCAACCCTGAGCATCTGCCAATTCAATCAAGAGCTCGGGCTTCCTTTGTGCCAGCAAATTCCACGTCCTTCTGTGTCATTCCTCTGTCTCAAAATTTAGACAACAAACATTTCCAGATACATTACAGTGTCCTTTTTTAAAAAAAGTAGCTTTACATTATTACTGGCACGTTATATGTACTGTAAGGACACAACACAGGGAGAAAAAAAATTAGGAGCCGTAGAGAAGGGTGTAGTGCAGGTGTCAGCAACTCACGGCTCCAGAGCCGCATGTGGCTCTTTTATCCCCCTGCTGTGGCTCCCTGTGGATTGAACCCACCACTGGCTGGCCCCACCTCCCGCCTTCCAGTCACTCCTTGCCTGGCCTGAGAGAGATGAGACAGACAGACAGACAGATGAGAGGGGGGAGAAAGAGAGAGGCAGACAGACAGTCAAACAGACAGACAGGCAGGCAGATGAGAGGGGGGGAGAGAGCGAGAGTGAGAGATACCCATTTCCCACAGAAAACACCGGGAGCCACAAAACCTGGGTGGGTGTGGCCAACTTGACATGACTCACTCCCATCCAGTCACATGACTCCCCCAGCCACACCTACCCATACCTACCCTGGTGTAGGTGTGGCTGGGGGGTCATGTGACTGGATGGGAGTGAGTCATGTCAAGTTGGCCACACCCACCCAGGTTTTGTGGCTCACCAGGGTAGGTATGGGTAGGTGTGGCTGGGGGAGTCATGTGACTGGATGGGAGTGAGTCATGTCAAGTTGGCCACACCCACCCAGGTTTTGTGGCTCCCGGTGTTTTCTTTTCTGTGGGAAAGGGGTCCAAATGGCTTTTAGAGTGTTTAAGGTTGCAGACTCCTGTTGTAGTGGGACCAAGAAGAGGTCCAGTCCATTGTGAAAATGCAGCCACTGCAAGGTGAAACTCCAAGGAGGAGCTTTAAAGGACTCAACTCTCATCCCTCCAGACTGGTGTTTCCCAACTTTGACAATTTGAAGACATGGGGACTTCAATTCCCAAGCCAGAAAGTAAGACTGGGGTGGGGAATTTGGGGAATGTTGACGTCTACACATCTTCAAGCTGCCAGAGTTGAGAAACACTATTCTGGACAGTCTATTGAACTTTATCACTGCTTTCAACAGCAAATCCTCTGTCTGCCCTGCTTGGCAAGCTTGTTCGGAATTCACGATCAAGAGGTCTGTGGAGATTCTCCGTCATCCGGGTCACGGTTGTCCCAAAGGTGCTTTTTTCCAGAGGCCACTGGACTTTCTGGTTTTTCTTTGAAGACATTTCTCTTCTCATCCAAGAAGCTTCTTCAGCTCTGACTGGATGGTGGGGAATGGAAGGAATTATACTCCTTGCAGACAGCTGGACACTTGCATTCTTTTAGCGGGTTGTTAAATCAGGACTAGATTCCGCAGTCCGTCTGCATTTAAAAGTTATAGGCCACTCTTTTGAAGATAATTCAATTCAATTCAATTTTGAAGATAACGAAGTCCATATTTTGGACAGAGAGGACCACTAGTTTGAAAGAGGGGTCAAAGAGGGCATCGTGGTCAAAATGGAACAGCCCTCTTTCAACAGAGGTGGAGGCAGAGGTGGGATTCAGCAGGTTCTGACCAGTTCTGGAGAACCGGTAGTGGAAATTCTGAGTAGTTCGGAGAACCGGTAAATGCCACCTCTGGCTGGCCGCGCCCCCATCTATTCTCTGCCTTCCGAGTCCCAGCTGATCTGGAGGGAATGGAGATTTTACAGCATCCTTCCCCTGCCACACCCACCAAGCCATGCCCATAGAACCGGTAGCAGAAACGATTGAATCCCACCACTGGATGCAGGGATACATCATCTATCTCCAGTCTCCAACACAGGCTTTCAACAGTTCCAAGAAGGCTCCACCCCCATTTGGTGACTCTGAGGAGATAGATAAACCTCCAGGTGGCCTTAATGACCCTCTAAAAGGATGCAAAGGACCAGCTGTCTTTCTCCCCACTTGGAACTGAACCCAGATGGACATTTCTTCCAACAGCATGTGGAAGGATTTTGCGGGCTCAGAACCTATGTTTGTCAGAAGGGAAAACAGGCAAGCAAACTCATTTCCTTTTGCCATATAACTATTTTAGGGTCAACCTATGCAGAGTATATGTGGCTCCTTTTGAGGCCGTCCTTTCCTCCGCAGCTGGTGAAAAAAAAAATGAAGATACAGCTTTGGAGAAGGATGTCCTTCTGTCCTCCTGGACAGCACCCTGGTCTTCAAGGGGACCAAAACTGAATATGTATCTCCATTTGCTTAAAGGAGAGGTGAGGCACTACAGCCTCTTTATGACTTGCGGACTTCAACTCCCAGAATTCCTGAGCTGGCATGGGAGCATGGCTGACCCAGGAATTCTGGGAGTTGAAGTTCACAGGTCATAAAAGGGCCATCGTTCCCCACTCCTGGTTTAAAATGAGAAAAAGCTTTCCTTTACGCCATTCGGAGGTTCTGAGCAGTGAAATGCTTGGGGCGCCTTCTACAGGATGGCAGGAGGCGATGAATTTCAATCCGTAATTTCTAATTTCTGCTTCTTGTCTCGTACAATCTGACATTCACATGGGTTAGAGTTAGACTAAACATCGCCTGTAGTAACTTTTATGGCAGCGATGCGATGTTCTGTGGCTGTTTAATGTGTATCCCGGACATAAACAAATGGTGATTTGTATCCACAAATTATTGGCATTCTACATTTTAAGTTTGGTGCTTTCCCCACTGCTGCATACTGCTCTAGTTTCCACCCCTTTCTGTGTTGACATGGCCAGATCTTCTCCCCGTTCTTCTCTTCCAAGTCTTCACTGGTCTTCTGGCTGCCCTCCAAGGTAATGGGTGACTAACATATGTTCTACACATTAAGGATGCCTTTGGATGGGATCAGAATAAGGGGGAGATATTTCCTAACACCAGTCCAGTAAAGAATGACTCAAGGCTGACTTATTCTCAGCTGAGGATGAGATGAAGGAACATCATGGGGGACTTGGCAGAAAGATGTCTCCAGAACATAATAACAGAGTTGGAAGGGATCTTGGAGATCTTCTAGTTGGTTCACTGACAAAAGGGCGAACGACAAAACCATGCCTGACTAAACCGCAGTGACAAAACCGTGTGTTCTAAAGCGCTCCGACGAATGAGCGCTGAATCACACCGACAACAGCGTGGCGACAGAAGCGCGTTGTAAAACTAAACCTAACCCTAAACCTAACCCTAAACCTAACGCTAACGCTAACCCTAAACGTAACACTAAACCTAACGCTAAACCTAACCCTAACCCTAACCCTAACCCTAAACCTAACCCTAAACCTAACCCTAAACCTAACCCCAAACCTAACCCAACCCTAAACCTAACCCTAACCCTAAACCTAACCCTAACCCTAACCCTAACCCTAACCCTAACCCTAACCCTAACCCTAACCCTAACCCTAACCCTAACCCTAACCCTAACCCTAACCCTAACCCTAACCCTAACCTAACCCTAACCCTAACCCTAAACCTAACCCTTACCTTAACTTAAATCGCCTTCTGCTGACGCACTGTTGTAAATCGCTCTTCTGTTGACGCGCTGTTGTCAACACGCTGTTGTCAGTGCGTTGATGACGTCGCGGTTTTAGCAACACGATTTAGTCAGGCGCGGTTTTGTCGTTCGCCCTTTTGTCGGGTCATGCTTCTAGTTTGCCTCCCTGCTCAAACAGGAAACCCTATACCAGTGATGGCGAACCTTTTTGGCACCCAATGCCCAAACCGGAATATGCATGTATGTGCGTGTAGGTGATCGTGCGCCAGAATGCCAGAAACCCAGCTGGTTGGCATGCGTATGCCTGTTTTTGGTCAGTTTTGGCCAGTTTTCAGACCGTTTTCAGGTAGTCTTTTGAGCCATTTTCAGACCATTTTTCAGCCCAAAAATAGCTTGGCGTTTTGTCCATTTTCGGGCTGTTTTCCAGCACTCCAACACGCAGGAAGACCAGGTGGTCAGTGCACCAGAGGTGGGTTCCTACCAGTTCGGTTTGGTTTGGTTTATTAGATTTATATGCCGCCCTTCTCCCAAGGACTCAGGGCAGCGTACAATATTAAAAGAAACACATAATACAAAAGTTAAAAAAAAATTAAATAGAATATCCCAAACAAACCCAATTAGAATTAACAATAACATTTTTTTTTTAAAAAAATCGAATTAAAATTAACAATGATCAATAATTTGTTTTGTTTTGTTCAGGCCAGGCTGGCTTGCTGGAAAAGCCAACTTTTTAGGGCGCGTCGGAAGGACCGGAGGTCGGGGATTATACGAAGCTGGTACGGCCTGGTTTGGTCGAGTAGGTAGTAACTCGGCCGCTCACACACCCAAACCAGTTCTATTTCGGCAGCGCCATCTTGATTTTTGGTCTGCACATATATGCAGAACAATCTCCATTGCAAAAATGTAATTTCCCCCCCTTTTCTAACGTTGTGCGCATGCGCATAACTTTTTGGGTGTAAGTGCGCATGTGCGCGGAGTGCCTGTTTGGCGTGTGCATGAGCAAAGTGAGTAGTAATGCCAGCAGTAATGCCTGTAACAACCCACCCGTGAAGTGGGTTGAGGTGGCCGAGGTGGCGCAGTGGGTAGAGTGCAGTACTGCAGCCACTTCAGCTGACTGCTAAGCTGCAGTTCGGCGGTTCAAATCTCACCGGCTCAAAGGTTGACTCAGCCTTCCATCCTTCCGAGGTGGGTAAAATGAGGACCCAGACTGTGGGGGCGATATGCTGACTCTGTAAACCACTTAGAGAGGGCTGAAAGCCCTATGAAGCGGTATATAAGTCTAACTGCTATTGCTATTGCTAAGTGCACATGTGCACAAAAGAAACCAGAAGAGCAGCTGACGGTGGCGCGCATGCCTACAGAGAGGGCTCTGCGTGTCATAGGTTCACCATCATGGCCCTATGCCATTTCAGACCAATGGCTGTCCAACATTTTCTTTAAAAGTTCCAGTGTTGGAGCCCCCACAACTTCTGGAGGCAAGCAGTTCCACTGGTTAATTGTTCTGTCAGGAAACATCTCTGTGGTTCTAGGTCGCTTCTCTCCTTGTTTAGTCTCCATCCATTCCTTCTTGTTCTGCATTCAGCGGCTTTGGAGAACAGGATAACCTCCTCTTCCTCTTTGTGATTGCACAATTGCTCAACGTCAGCACAAGGAGGTTTGTTGAATCAATGATACAAGCGTCTCTTGTAGGGTAATCAGTGGTTCAGATTCAGTGGAAGCTGCCGGCCACGGAAGGCTATCAACCATAGAAATGAATCTCCCCCTCCTCTCTTGACCACCGTTCTGAGTTAAGAGAACTCAATTAATTAAGGAGGAGAGCTGTTTCCCTTTGTGGGAAGCCACCCACCCCACCTCCTAGAAGAAGGAAATATTTCGAGAAATATCAATGCAGGATAAAATATTTCCCCTAAAAGAGAAATAAATTTAAAGGGGGAGAGAAATTCAGAGCCCAGGCAGATACTGAGATGAGGCCAGCCTTTTAGAAATGGAGATCTGGTAATCCATTCAAGACAGGATATTTTGAACAAAGGCAGAATTAGGCGGAATGGTAGGATCAGCCCTCACTCAAAATCCAGACCAGGAACAAAGCCATTAAGCCATAATAGGAATCAGCAACACTGTTTCAGAACCCTTCATTCAGGGGTGAAATGCTACTGGTTTGGACCAGTTCAATCGAACCAGTAGAAAAAAAAAAAGCTACCAGTTTGGGAGAAACTGGTATTTCCAACGATCAGCTGTGATGCGCGATTTATATTAGGAAATTAGGATTTCCTGCTTTCTAGCTTATCTAAATTGTACGGCAAAGTGGATTCCCCCCTCCCTTGCTGCTCTACTTACCTTTCAGGCGGGCTCGGTAACAGGCTCCACCCACCTGCTCAGACATCCTGACGTCGGTTTTTGATGCTCTGTGCATGAACGGAAAGTTCTGTGCATGCACGGAGGTGGCGTGTGCACTCACATTTGCGAACCGGTAGGGAAGATAAGTAGGTTTCACCCCTTTTCTCATTGTGTCATCTCAGTTGTGCCACCCCCAGCAAACCGCCACCCAAAGTAGACAAACACCTAGGATTTGTACTTTGCCTATAAAGCCAGCTACCACCCCTACATAACCCCTACAGGGCCCCATGGGAGTCTGACAACAGCTAATAGAATACATGTTCTTGCACAGGAACAAGAGGCTCAAGTGCTAAGCCCAAGCAAAGGTACAAAAAACCTTCCACTCTCAAATCCATGTGGTCAGCTGCACCAGAACCACGTGTGGTTGGTGGTTCTGTTTCATCATTAAACTATCTTTCCAACCAGCCAGCATGTCTCCAGTGTCTTTCTCCCTGCTTGGAGCTGAACTAGGTGGATATTGCTTCCAATGCTCTGATTCTTGAATGGATACCACACTTCTCCATAATCTGGGTAGGCCAGAAAAGAGGATTGGGCTTCCAAGCATGTAAACACTTGGTAGCATCAAGCCCAAACAATTTTGGAATGGTTGGTACTGGTACGGATCCAACACTGGACTAACGTGGAAAAGGATTTGGCGTCTCCGAATGGGTGCAAGTCAGGATTTAGTCCAGGCCTGTCTCTACATGCTGAGTCCTCCTTCTTGGCTTCTCTGATCTTTTGTGGAAGAACCACTCCTATATCTGTGCAACTCCCCTTCCTATGACATGCAGCTGCAGAGAGAGAGAGAGGCCCTCTTGTTACGGGGTATGAGTAGCAGTTTACAACGTGATTGAAATAGAGGTTTTTTTATTTTTAATCCATTGTTTGCTTTGTTTTTAAACATAGGATCCTATTCAGTGGTGGGATTCAGCCAGTTTGCACCTATTCGGGGAGAACCGGTTGGTAACTTTCTAAGCAGTTCAGAGAACCGGTTGTTAGAAGAAATCTCCTTTTGTTTTTTTCCACTTCACATGGCTAATCCTGTAAGGAAGGCAGGAAGGAAACATTCTAGTGTTGTTTCTAGCCTAATCTTTATTGACCTGCTTACAGAAACTGCCTCTCTGGTTAATCCTTATTACATGGTAACAGCTAAGGTGAAGTGTCCATCGACCTGAGTGACCTTGAGTTGGCCACGCCCACCCAGTCACATGACTACCGAGCCCCACCTACCCAGATGGTCATTAGGGCAGAGAACCGGTAGTTAAATTATTGGAATCCCACCAGTGATCCTATTAGAAACATCTCAAAACCAACCATGTCAGAGGTAGGTTCCTACTGGTTCGGCCCGGTTTGGCTGAATAGGTAGTAACTTGGCGTGCCACCCTCGAACCTGTTCTGTCATTGTTGGCGCCATCTTGAATTCCAGTTCTGTGCATGCACAGAACAATCTTCATTGCAAAAAGTGCATTTTTTTTCCTGATCTAATGTTGTGCGCATGCGAAGATCTTTTTAGGTGCAAATGCACATGCACGAGGAAGGTGTGCTTGGTGTGTGCCCAAGCGAAGCAAGAGCATGTATGCAAAAAATTTTGCACACCGAACAGGCAGTAATGCTGGCAGGAACCCCACCCCTGAACTACGTAAAGGTAACAGGATACCACCATCTTTACGTGCATCGTTCCCGGTGTCTAATTTGCCCCCCATAATGGGAAGAGACAGGCCTGAGGGGAGGGGGGGGTGCAGCCGGTACATTGTTCCGGGGCCCATGGAGCTCAAAGGGGGCCCATGAAGGAGCATTGTTTTTAAAAAGATTGTTTACAAAACCAATTTTTTTTTTAAAAGAAAAACAATATTGGATATATACTTCATACTCTATACTTTTCGTGTATGGCAAAACCGGCTTGTAGCCTTGTTTGACATCATCTTTGTTAATCGGAAACTCAGTGCGCAGTTATTTATGCAATTTATTGCATTTTAATTTCGTGATTTATTTCAGTTTGCAAGTTTAGTTCAGAGGTGGGTTCCTACCGGTTCAGCCCGGTTTGGCCAAGTAGGTAGTAATTCGACTGGCCACCCCCCTGAACTGGTTCTATTGGCAGCACCTGTGGCACTGCCATCTTGTTTTGTTTTTTGTTTTGCTTCTGCGCATGCACATTACTACTATGCATGCGCACATAGTACGCATTGAGCATGCGCGCGCCCAAAGCGCGTCCCTGAGTGAACCGCCAGTAACAGAAGCCGGAATCCACCCCTGGTTTAGTTTCATTTCGTTTATGAATGCATTTTATATTTCATTTCACTTTATGAATGGTTATGAAAAAATCCGGAGCTCAAAAACGGAAGGAAAAATAGAAATGTGGGACCATGTGTAGGTGAGGGGGGAGGGGCATATTAGTCTTGTTCCAGTACTTGGCGTCCCCGAGAGCAGAATTCACGCTTGGGTTTTAGAAGTGAAAAGCAAAGGCTGGAAGGCTGCGAGGGGATGTTGCTCTGTAAAATACTTAGCCCGTATTAGGTTGCAATGGCTGACAGATGGCAACAAACGCCAAGTCCTCCTTGGATATACTTTATGAGAACATGTGCCTTTCTGGATGCTTGTCGTGTGATATTTTATTTGAGTTCTGGAAGAAGTTCACGAATTAGATCTCTTTTGAAGCAGGGCTGCCTCGGACAAACCAATCAGCTTGATTTAGTAGAGGAAAATATCTTTCTTTTATGTAAGATACTTACATTTAAAAGAAAAGTGCAGAGAAGAGCAACTAGGATGATTAAAGGCCTGGGGACTAAACCAAAATATGCAACACAATCAAAACTCCGGGTATAAATTGTCATTGTTTATTATTTTTTCCCTCCCTCCTTTTTTTCCCTTTATTAATTACTTTAACCGATTAGGAATATCATGTAAAAAATACTAGAAGACAGTGAAAGAACTGGAAAAACAACCAATTTTAAATTCTGATGTTTCACTTATGAATCATTGAATGTTGACATGAATGCTAAGACTTCTAAATAAGTTTTGTTTTCTTTTGTTATGTTTTACTTTATTTTATTATTTTGTTATTTTGTTATTTTGTTATTTTGTTATTTTGTTATTTTGTTATTTTGTTATTTTGTTATTTTGTTATTTTGTTATTTTGTTATTTTGTTATTTTATTAGTGTTTTAGTGTTTTAGTGTTTTAGTGTTTTAGTGTTTTAGTGTTTTAGTATTATTTTAGTATTATTTTAGTATTATTTTAGTATTATTTTAGTATTTTAGTATTTTAGTATTATTTTAGTATTATTTTAGTATTTTAGTATTTTAGTATTTTAGTATTTTAGTATTTTAGTATTTTAGTATTTTAGTATTTTAGTATTTTAGTATTTTAGTATTTTAGTATTTTAGTATTTTAGTATTTTAGTATTTTAGTATTTTAGTATTATTTTAGTATTTTAGTATTTTAGTATTTTAGTATTTTAGTATTTTAGTATTTTATTGTTTTACTATTTAAATTATTTTATTATTTTATTATTTATTATTTCATTTTTTATTTTTTATTTTTTTGTTATTTGGTTATTTTACTTATTATTTATTATTTTAATTTATTTTCTTATTTTTTATTTTCTTATTTTCTTATTTTATTTTATTTATTATTTTGTTTTGTTTTTATTATCATTATTATCATTGGTTAATGTTTGGTGAGATTCACAGCCTTTGGGGCTGGTTGGTAGCTCAACAGCTCGAGTCCTAACCAAGAATTTAGGAACTGTTAAGGTAACATCGGAGGATATAAGTTGTTCCAAGTAGGGTGGTTTTTTGTAGAATCAGAATGTTCAAGTCCCATAAATTTAGCATTTCCAAATAGTGAGGTAGCCCTTTGGGTATTGCTCCAAGGGCTCCAATTACAATCAGGACATCCTCCTCCTCCTCCTCCTCCTCCTCCTCCTCCTCCTCCTCCTCCTCCTCCTCCTCCTCCTCCTCCTCCTCCTCCTCCTCCTCATTATTAAACTTTATTCATTAAACATGAAACTCTGTCAACTGAACATTCAAAAATGCATCAAAAAAAACCAGTGACTGGTGCTGCTGGTTGTTACGGCTTGCTGCCAGCATCCTAGGTATCAACCAAGGACCTTCTTCAAATATAAGAAGTTCCGAGTAACACAGTTTTTTGCAGTTCCGCAGGTGTTATTGCAGGAAGCTGCAATTTTTGTTGATGTATCTTATAAAATTCTTGGACATGGTGCCAAGTGCCCCGATGACAGTGGGTATCACTGCTACATGCTTCATCCGTAATCGGGTACTTTCGAGGGCCAGGTGGCGGTATTTCATGACGTTTTCCAGTTTGTTTTCTACGACTCTGGCATCTCCTGGTACCGCAATGTCAATAAACGCAGTCCAATTCCATTTGCGAATAAATCTACATCTTTCCCTCGCGCTAAAGATTTCTGCGTTCACTCAGCCTCCGAGATGACAGGAAATGGTGGGTGTTAAGGACCACAGCCTTCACAGACGTTTTATTTATGCAAGATGAATCGGAGACATAACTGATACAGAGTGTTGTTAGTTAGTTCCAGCTCCACCATTCCTTGTTTCCATTTGTCTCTTCGGAATCTTCCAAAATTCAGCTTTCTGGGTTTTGTTTTGTTTTTAAGCTGGTTATGGTATTTTTAGATTCTCTTTTCCATTCTAGTGTGTGTAGCTTCAGTATTGATTTAATTTTAATTTAAGTGCACAAAAGGCGTCACTTTTTCTTAGTGTACACTGTCGTGTCGCCATTTTGACTGAAACGGCATGCTTGCGAGTATTATTTCTGAGTGTTTATTTCTATTTATTTGTATCCTGCCTTTATTGGGATGCAGTGGCTCAGTGGCTAAGACGCTGAGCTTGTCGATCAGAAAGGTCAGTAGTTCGAATCCCTAGCGCCGCATAATGGAGTGAGCTCCCGTTGCTTGTCCCAGCTTCTGCCAACCTAGCAGTTCGAAAGCACGTAAAAATGCAAGTAGAAAAATAGGAACCACGTTTGGTGGGAAGGTAACAGCGCTCCGTGCGCCTTCGGCATTGAGTCATACTGGCCACATGACCACGGAGACGTCTTCGGATAGCGCTGGCTCTTCGGCTTTGGAACGGAGATGAGCACCGCCCGCTAGAGTCGGGAACGACTAGCACATATGTGTGAGGAGAACCTTTACCTTTATCCTGCCTTTATTATTTTTACAAATAACTCAAGGTGGCAAAATGTTCAACACACTTTCCTCCTGCTATTTTACTCTAAACAACCCTGTAAGGTGGGTTGGGTGGAAAGAAAGGGACTGGCCCAAAATCACCCAGCTGGTTTTCAGGGCTAAGGTGGGACTAGAACTCACGGTCTCCTGGTTTCTAGGCTGCTGCACAAATAAATAAATAGATGAATATTTATATAATGTGACTCAAACATAGCTGTTTCAAAAATATGTACGGATTCTTCTCCCAACGATCTTATTTTCACCTCACCTTCATCCTGTTTTTAGGGAAATTGAGTCCGCGTGCGAGCGAAGGGCACTCTCATATATAAAGGAAATTTTTAGCCACTCAAAGGTTATCTCTTGCTTAAATGAAGTTTGATTACTTCTCCACACTTCTTTTTCCACACTTCTTCTTGATACGAGCCGAGGTGGCGCAGTGGTTAAATGCAGCACTGCAGGCTACTTCAGCTGACTGCAGTTCGGCTGTTCAAATCTCATCGGCTCAAGGTTGACTCAGCCTTCCATCCTTCCGAGGTGGGTAAAATGAGGACCCGGATTGTTGTTGGGGGCAATATGCTGACTCTGTAAACCGCTTAGAGAGGGCTGAAAGTCCTATGAAGCGGTATATAAGTTTAACTGCTATTGCTATTGCTATTCTCGTGTTCCTGCTAAAGTCTGCAAACTTCCCAGTCACTGGGAATCAAATGGCATATAAATATAAGACATTAAATTAAAGAGCATCATTCCTGCACCACTTTCTTTTTGTATCAAGAGATCCCCATCTAGTCTCTTTAGATAGCCCTGTTCAGCTCTCAAACTTTCCCATGCTTAACCACTTAAATTCTTTTTTCCCCCCTATAACTTCACCTCAGCCATACGTGGATAATAATCGAATGTCATAGAAGACCATCACGGACCTTCTGGCTTTCTACTCTTCCCCAAAAGCCTCAACTCTCCAGCTTTTTCCATCTACCCAAATGTACCCAGTGGAATTCTTCTCAAGGATTGGTGGGCAGCCTGTCACCTCCTACATAAAATTTTAAACTTGATAATCTATTGAAATGTCCTGGTTTGAGTATCAAACTATCTATCTCTCACTCTCCAGGGGTGGGATTCAAAATTTTTAGCAACTGGTTCTCTGCCCGGTTGCTGGGTGGATGTGGCCATAGTGGGCGTGGCCTAGTTGGCCTCCTGCAGCATGGTGGGGGCATTTTTGCCCTCCCCAGGCTCTGGAGGCTTTCCTTGAGCCTCCGGGAGGGCAAAAATGGCCACCCCTGGGCTTCGGAGGCCCTCTGGAGTCTGGAAAAGGGGCCTGTTTCTGGATGACCCATTCTTTGCCCTCCCAGAGCCTGTACTGTGGCCCTGAACTCACCTGGCATCCAAAACGGGCTGCATGGAGACTCCTGGGAGGGATGAGGTGGTGTGGGCGGGGCCAGCCAGTGCTTGCAATTACTGGTTCGGCGAACCAGATGAAAAATTAGCATCCAGTTCACCCAAATCAGTCTGAACCAGCTGAATCCCACCTGTTTCTCTCCCTCTCCCTCCCCCCTCTCATTCTCCCCCCTCTCTCTCTCCTTAACTCCCCCTTCCCCCTCTGTCTTTGAAATCTACTCTAATGAACTGACTTAAAACCTGGCTGTTCTGACAGGCCTGGGGCTGATGAGTTCTTGTCCCCGCTCGAATGGTGTGGCTGTTGATTGTTTTTAAATTGTGATATTGTTTTGTCCATGTCTTTTTTTTCCTATTTGTATCCCCTCCCCCCCCCCCTGACTTGGTTTATGAGCCGCCCTGAGTCCCTTCTGGGAATAGGGCGGCATAGAAATATAATAAATTCAAAATTCAATTCAATTCTGGAAAAGAAAACCAGCAGAAGATGGTTCCACCCAACGGTGGAGATGGTAAGTAGGTAAATTCTTCATAATTCCTTTCTGGATAAGGAAAGGATATGAGATCAACCACAAGTGCTCCGTACGGTTGCTCCCTGTGAGAAAACAGCAAAACGGGGCTCTCTGGTGGGTTTAGAGCTCTGGGAGACAAGAGAATTGGGCATCTTGCTCAATGGATAACACCTTTGAAAGGACTCTAAATTCACACATTTTCTTTTCTAATCATTGTCAGAACTTGCTTGTTAACTGCTTTCCAGATACTAGGAACTTTGCATTGATGTATTTTACAGCATCGTGTGAGTTTTCTTCAATCCTTAGTGGAAAAAAAACTTTTAACTACAAGTTAAAGGATTCTTTTTTTAAAAAAAAATCCTTTTTTTAAAAAAGGGAGTGCGGGAATAGTCAGCCAAAGTGTGAGTAGATTTTGGAAAGTTACAAATGGATTAAGGGGCTAGATGGATTAACTTGTCTGATCCTTTTGTTCTATAGGGAGCGCAATGCATGGGAAAGTGAGGAACCAATATTCTTCCTATCTTCTCTCATTAACTTTTCTTCAAAAGTTTATAAACTTTTTGAATTGGTTTTGCTTTGATGTGCATTCCAACAATGAATAGGTTCCTGTATTTGACTTGTAAAGCAATTAACAGAGCAGCAAAATCCATCGAAAATCCAAGAAAGGACAATCCTGAAAACCGGCTCACAAATTCTTTTTAAAAAAAAGCCCTATTTTGAGGAAATCTCTCTTTTAAATATTTATATTAATGATCCCTTTAAAGTGTTTTTTGGCACTCTAAAGTTTTCATTACGACTTGTTTAATATTTTTCTTGGCTTCAAATAAAAAAGGAGCTGGCAACATGAACAGCAGTTACAGATGTGTTTACCAAAAGCTGAGAAACAAAAACTTAACATTGTAAGATTATTCGCCCTAATTCCAGAACATTAATGGGAGATCGTATGGGTGAGTATCGCAGTAAAACACCTCATACTGGAGAGAGTCAAAAGTGGTTTTATTTCTCAAAAAAAGGCAATGGGCTGATATATATATATATATATGTAGCTGATAATGAAAGAGAGCCTGTGGTTTAGTGGCTAATATAACTGCCTAAGATGTAATACAGCCCAGGTTCGATTCCCAATAAGGCTATGGCTAGCTGATGAGAGCTAAATAGCTTGAAATAGATCTATACTAATCTCCCTTTATTTATTTATCAGCACAAATGCAACACACACACACACACGGAGGGAGGGAGGGAGGGAGGGAGGGAGAGAGAGAGAGAGAGAGAGAGAGAGAGAGAGAGAGAGAGAGAGAGAGAGAGAGAGAGAGGAAGAAGAAGAAGAAAAAGACAAGATGATGTCTTCTATCCCAGAAGCTTCATTAGTTGTATTGGATGCTGTGGGAGATGGAAGATGGACAGTTATGGGCAGTTGGGGGTTAATTGGTGGAGGGGGAATGATAGGTTTTGATAGGAATATACTTTCTCCAAAGCACCAGAGGGCAGGACAAGAAACAATGGATGAAAACTGATCAAAGAGAGAAGCAACGTGGAATTAAGGAGAAACTTCCAGACAGTGAGGACAATCAACCAGTGGAACAGCTTGGTCTTCAGTAGTCCGGGACACTCCATCATTGGAGGTTTTTAAGAAGAGGCTGGACAGCCACTTGCCTTGAGATTGTATAGAACTATGGAGCACCCATGACTATACCATAGGTCCTCCTGCTTGAGAGAGGGCTGTACTAGAAGACCTCCAAGGTCCCTTCCAGCTGTTCTGTTTTACTCAACTCTATTCTAGATGTTGGTGGGATGGAAAGATTCTGGGGGTTCTGTAATCTCAAGGTCACCTGAATTAGAGGTGTGGACTCACCTTGGAACAGCCAAAGGGGCTGCATTGTAAATTGGGGATAGGGATGTGTGTCAAATACCTCCCCCATAGAGGGAGAGCTGTTCAATTCTAACATAGATTGACTCTTTGAACTTTGACCCCCCCCTTTCAAAACAATGGTCCTCTCTATCCAAAATGTGGACTTTGCTGTCTTCAAAAGTGTGACCCTTATCTTTCCAACACACACGGACTGCTGAATCTTGTCCTGATGGGTTAGATCGGAAGTCTCCAACCTGTAAGTCATGGCACCTTACTGGGCTGTGACCTATTGGCCACAGGGCCACGTGAGTGGCTGTGTGTACACGCGCACACACCTCCATTCACACTAGCATCGCCATGGGTGTCATGCAGATGTCTGTGGCTCCATTCACATGTACACATGCGCATGTAAAGGCTCCTGTCCAGGGGTGAAATACTCCCGGTTCAGCCCAGTTCGGATGAACTGGCAGGGACGATTGGCATCAGTTCTCCGAACCAGTGACAAAAATCCCTGGTGGCCTCGCCCATATCCGCCTGGCTGCTCTAATGCCGCTCACCTCTTCCAGGCACTCGACCCACCCACTCATTCCAA
The DNA here is from genome assembly GCF_009769535.1 of Thamnophis elegans. NCBI lineage: Eukaryota > Metazoa > Chordata > Lepidosauria > Squamata > Natricidae > Thamnophis > Thamnophis elegans. The sequence goes on from NC_045547.1 coordinate 76,478,256, forward strand.
ACGTTTCTCCCTCCATTCACAGCAGAGGGAGGGCATGGTGGGGAGAGAGTAGCAGGTCTGCTGTGAATGGACTCATACACACATTTTTTTCCTACCGGGTTCTGTGGGCGTGGCTTGGAGGGGACATGTGACTGTATGGGCATGGCCATGAGCGACATCAAGTTGGCCACGCCCACTCAGTCACAGGACCCCACCACCAAGGCACACCCACAGTACCGGTAGTAAAAAAAAAATTGAATTTCACCACTGTTCCTGCCCCTCCTCTTCCATTGGTTGGGCCACCAACCAATAACGGTTGGGGAACTCTGGGTGAGATCCCCTATGTTGTGCCCTGCGCTTGTGAAGTGAAAATAAATAAATAAATAAAACCACTTTTGATACAACTGTGACCCTGGATGCCCAAGAACCTTCATGGACGTTTATACTGGAGAGAAGTTTTATATTTATTGGACAGTTCATGGATTATTCAGGTTGTGGTTGAGCTTTGTTTGAAGAGGCTGAACCTCGAAAGGATCTCCCGAGGTCTCTGAAACTTATTTGAACCCATGTCTCTTAACACAAGTAGTGCAAAATCAGGGATGCAGTGGCTCAGTGGCTAAGACACTCAGCTTGTCGATTAGAAAGTTCAGCGGTTCGAATCCCTAGCGCTGCATAACGGAGCGAGCTCCCGTTACTTGTCCCAGCTTCTGCCAACCTAGCAGTTCGAAAGCACGTAAAAAGGCAAGTAGAAAGATAGGGACCACCTTTGGTGGGAAGGTAACAGCGTTCCGTGCGCCTACAGCGTTTAGTCATGCCGGCCACATGACCATGGAGATGTCTTCGGACAGCACTGGCTCATCTTTGTAATGGAGATGAGCACCACCCCCTAGAGTCAGGAAGGACTAGCACATATGTGCGAGGGGAACCTTTACCTTTACCTAGTGCAAGATCAGAAGATCGGGGCAGACCTGGCCCCAGTGGTTCAGGCAAGCCTATAGTTGCAACCTGCGGATGGCCCCACCCACCTGCCCGGGTGCAATCCCATCCTATATCGCTGTGTATTTGATTTGTGTTTATTGATGCTGCGTGCATGTGTGGATGGCGCACAGGAACGAATTGACATGTTGTTTTTTGCGCATGCTCACATTTCTGGTGCTTGGTGAACTGGTTGTTACAATATGTGACACCCACTTCTGCCTGGCCTATAGAATCCCCAGGCATCAGGCATGACTGAATGGATATTATCATCGTATCATCATCTTTTAAACCTCTCCCTTAATGGTCCCCAGAAATGAACCTCTTGAGTGAAAAAATACCGCGATTTCCTAAAAGTTTTGCAAGTCGTTTACGGAAAGCTGTGGAGGAGCTGAGATCACAAACAGAAATGAGAAATGATGTTGCCACTGGTATACATCTGTTCTTTACTGTTCTTTATCAAGAGAGAGAGAGAGAGAGATAGTACTTGGCTGGACTTTAATAAATAAGGACCACTTATAATATATAAACAATAGAAACCTTTATATGCTACATGCATATCATATAATTTAGTCATAATAACTTATATGGCAGAGAGAGAGAAAACCAACCTATGTTCGTCCGATTTTCCTGGACAAGGCACACACGCAAGAAGTGTCTATTCTGATCCATCGCCAGGCTACGAGTTTACTGTTTTCCGAAGTCAATGCGCGCACGAACGTTTGCGAGGTTTTGCACTGGGAATTCCAGTGCTTGTCGTCAATCCCGCGGCAGCCGCTTTTGGCGGGCTTGGCTTGCTTGCACCGCGTTTCGTAAAAATATTGTTTGACCGGAGAGGGTCCCATTCGGATTTCACCCAGGACAGTCACCTGGTGCCCACGGATGTCCACCGCTGACGTTTTGTCCGTCACCCATCGGCTCTCGCTGTCGCACACCGAATATTCCCCGCGGTGGGTTTTCCCTTCGGAATACCTCTTCCGGCGCGACGTTCGGTTCGCCACCATGGGCTCCTCCATCAGATACAAGGGAGGGGGCTCCAGGGGGGTGTTTTCACTCAGGAGTACCCGGGGAGAACTGAAGCGCCTCTGCTGCCTCAGCAATTCTGCATCCAACGAAACGACGGGCTGGAAACCCAAACGGATATCTTGGTTTGTAGTCAACTCTGGCTCAATCTTCCCCACTGTGGTTGGCACGCTGTCCTTCGTTCTGTCCGTCCGCTTGGGGGTCTTGTCCTTCCAAATGCCAGCTTGAACCAACGTTTTAAGGAAAGAATTCATGGAATCTTCTGATAAACTCCCTTGGTCCATGCTGGTCGATTGGATGCCACAGAGAAAAGCCAGAAAGGTCACGGAAAACAAGATGGACATCACCTTGTTCACCTGTACGGTCTGAAAAAGAATTGAGAGGCAACTTAGTCACGTGAGCTGACACCCCGAATCCACCCAGTCTCTCTAAACTTTTTTTAAAATGTTATTTCTCAGAAGAACCACAAGGCACACAGGGAAGGTACCCATCTAATCCAGTGGTGAAATTCAAATGTTTTTACTACCAGTTCTGTGGGTGTAGCTTGGTGGGCATAGTGTGGCTTGGTGGGTGTAGCAGGGGAAGGATACTGCAAAATCTCCATTCCCACCCTGCTCTGGGGCCAGCCAGAGGTGGCATTTTCCAGTTCTCTACTCAAAATCTCTGCTGCCGGTTCTCCGAACTGCTCAAAATTTCCAACACCAGTTCTCCAGGACCCGTCAGAACCTGCTGGATTCCACCCCTGATCTAGTCATATGAAGCTGTTTAACTCTTGTCCCAGAGGAGCGACTTCCTGTCGGAGGTCACCCAACATTCAAACCTGATATGATCCCTTTATCCTGTGACTGTTGTCCATGTTATCTGTGCACAGTGGTTACAGTGCAATACTGCAGGCTAATTCTGCTGACTGCCAGATGCCTGCAATTTGGCAGTTGGAATCCCACCAGGCTCAAGGTTGACTCAGCCTTCCATCCTTCCGAGGTGGGTAAAATGAGGACCCAGATTGTAGGGGGCAATAGGCTGACTCTGTAAACCACTTAGAGAAGGCTGTAGAGCACTCTGAAATGGGATATAAGTCTAAGTTCTAGTGCTA